>NW_005871780.1:0-60844 GCF_000147115.1 Myotis lucifugus | reverse complement strand
CCCCCCTCCCCCCGCGCTCCCGCCCTCCCCGCCGCCGCCTCCTCTAATGAGCATCTCTGCCTTGCTTCCAATGGGCCGCCGCTGCTGCCGCTGCTGCTCTCCGCGCGGGTTGTGGATGTTGTCGGCTCCGTGTTGTGATGACAGGAGAATGTGTGTGTGCCCCGGGCCCAGGCGGATTGGTAGGTATTCGCGGGGAGACCTGCGCTGGGTGGCCTGGCAGGATGGTGCCTGGTTCTGTGTGTGGACGGACGGCTGTAGGAGGGTCCGCTGTGGAGCTAAGGGGGTGAGAGAGAAAAGGGGACACAGGCTCCCGGGACCGGGGTTGCTCTGATGCCCGGGGGAGTGCAGGTCTCAGGCAGGGACAAAGGGAACTCATCAAACAAGTGCTGGCTCGGAGCTTGGCGTCTTCCTAAGGAAGCCGGAAGGTTTCTTCTTCATTCGTGTAACCAGAAGGAACGGGAGCTGCGAAATGGCCAGGCATTTTGAGAAAATGCTGAAAAGTCGCCGTCGTCGTTATGCAGGGTGTCCAGTGCCGTGGGATTACGTAAATTGAGGCTCTGACACATTGAATAACGGGTCTAGCTTCTTTCCCTCCTTTGACAACAACGCTTTGCCGAGCCGAAGAGCTCCGGAGTCGGTGCAGTGACGGCATATTCTAATTAATTTGTTCTGTGGGTTTATTGATGAAGCGGAATCATTTCTTTGGCACAGACTCCTCCGAGCACATCAGTAAGATGGGTCTCTTTCCAGTTTCGGGTTGCAGCGCATCTTTCCTTATTAGTCATTGGCAGAATCCACGTAGGACGAAGATGCTGCGTATAACACAACAGGGCTCGGTCTGGATGGAGGACAGGAACTTTTCAGTACAGACATGGTCAGGAATCATTTGAAAATTTGACACGGCTCCAGTTTCCCGACAACTGGAGCGTGTGTTGCTGTTCTTTGCCTATCGAGAGCTTTCTACTTCATTTATTTAGCTAGTTCTTCAACGAAAACGTTGTTTTCGTGGGCTTCTTGTTGTTGAGTCAACTAATACAGTATTTAGAAAGATGCTCAGTGTTTGCTCACTTAAGGTTTCTGAAAACATTTGAAAGTATTTTGACTTCTCAGGGTATCTGATCTGCTGGAGAGACTATCTCACTTGTACTGGTGATGGCAGGACACTAATTAATCACAGAGCACAGGTTTGCATGAATTTCATCTTTACTTAGAATGTGTCTTTTGAAGGCATGCTGGGAGTGGAGGGATTGAGATGCAATCTCAGTTCATATGCTAAACTGGATAAGTGAAAAATGCAGTTGATAAAATTCGCTCTGCTTTTTTGTTTTCAATCTCAAGAACCTTTGATCTGAAGGAAAAATGTAGTATATTATTTGGACATTTCAGTGCTTGCTGTTTGAATGTACTGTATTAGCCCAAGCATTTCCTGCATGACTCATTAGTTCTTGTGCCACAATATTTCATTCATTTTGCAATCAACTACAGAAGCATAAAGTTTTCCAAAACAAAGAAAGTGCAGGTTTCCTGGACTTATTTCCTTGATTAGACATACAGGGAGGGAGCAAAAGTAGGTTTACAGTTGTGAATATGTGAAAGAGTTTATTCTTGTATTATTATTTACTAATTATTGTATTTCCCATACAAACTATTATAGACCTACTTTTGCCCCACCCTGTATAATAAAAATCCTGTTATATATCTATCAAACCCCTTTTTCCAAACACACACACACTACTTTGATTTAAACTACATTTCATCAGAAACATACTATTTTCTTCTCTGTAGGATTAAGTTTTAAAGTAAGCACAAATACAAACATATAAAGTTATGGAGAAACTTTCTTTTCATTAAGATTGGCATCTGTTTACACTTTAAGTATATATATGTATATATATGTGTGTGTGTATATATATATATGTGTGTGTGTGTGTGTATATATATATACACACACATACACATTTTGATTTCAGAAAGGAAGGGAAGAGAGAAACATCAATATCAATAATGAGAGATAATCATTGATGGGCTGCCTCCTGCATGCCCCACCCTGGGGAGTCCATAACCCGGGCTTGTGCCCTGACTGGGAATCTAACCGTGATCTCCTGGTTCATAGGTCGACGCTCAACCTCTGAGCCATGTTTACATTTTTAAAACTAGAAAATCTTTATACAGAGCATGAAATTAATTTATGTGCTTTCTGAGTGCAAATAACAGATTTGGTTTATGTTTGGAAACCAGTGTCATGTGGCCCAACATTTGAGCATATCTCCTGGCTCAATCATGTATACTTAATTTGGATGACTTTGAGATATTCAGTTTGACGTACTATTATTTAAGTGGTTAGTCTTGATAGATTGCTCCTCTTCTGGAATTTCTATTTTTTATTACTGCATTTCAGAATGCTTTTTAATTATTGATCTTATTTTAAAAATTCTAATCATTACCTTTTATTGCTTAATCTTGCCTTCAATTTTATAAACAAACCCCTTCTTAAATAGTGCAGTTAAGGGAGAGATCAACCAAAGGACTTGTATGCATGCATATAAGCCTAACCAATGGACACAGACAACAGGGGGTGAGGACATGAGTGGGGGTGGGGGTGGGGGGCAATGGGACGATAAGAACACAAATGTAATACCTTAATAAAGAAAAAAAATAGTGCAATTAAAATAATGGTACTTTCTATCACTTGCAAAGGGGGTTGTGTACGACTGGCTGATGCCATGTTTATTACAGAAGCAAACAAAGATCAGCTATTCAGTGTTTGGTTTTCTCTGCTCCCCCACTTATCACTTTTTCTCTAATTACTCTTCAAAAGAAAGTACTCAAAAATAATGTAATATATAGCTAACACTCTGATATCTGTAAATTTTTTGTTCCTTGATCGGTTTAACTTTCAGAAGGAGTAGTTGATAAAAGATTCAGTTAATTTTATTTTCCTTATTTCTTTTTGTTTACTGTATTTATTTCCTTATAAAAGTATTTGTAAAGCCTATTTCTTTATAGGCCAAATGAATACTTTGAGGCAATACCTTAAGAATCTAGGGGAAATATTATCGAGGAAGAATAAAGATTTTTTTTCTTGCATAAGTTATCTGGGTTACTGGTGAACATTCATTAAATTTTCTAGATAAATGCCCAACAAAATCTTTCCAGTGTCATATACTGAGTGATATAATTTAGATTATAATTCTGTACCTTTTTTTAAATCTAAGCCTTAGACTATTTGGGTATTATTCTACTATTCTTTATTGCTTCCCAAAGACAAATATATACTTTTGTCTTTTAACATAAGAGAAAATATTTTTCTAGTGGTGAATTCTACTTGGGATCCGTAATTGATGAAAATAAAATTTCTATAGCTTTCCCTTATGGCTGATAAACAGAAGAAAGTGCTACCAACTATATTAAATTCCAGAACTGAGGCTGTTTATGTTACTAACAGTTTTGGAGCTACTAAAATACTTAAACTTTTTTTATGAAGGACAGAGTAAAATTAATGAATGAATGAAACCTGCATTTGATTTCAAAGCCCCACTTCAGCAAACAGTTATAAAGACATAGATTCCTAGAAGAGGCCTTAGGTAATCTCTGTTCCGATGTGTTCCATTACATCTTCGGAAAGGGAGGCCCAAAGAGGTGAGCCAGCTTTTACAGGATTAATTTGGCAAGTTGGTGGAAGACCTGTATCCCTAAACTCACCAGATTGGTGCAGTGGTCTAGAAAGCATCGTTTGCCAGACCACTCACTGGGGTGTAGGAAGGGAATATTGGCATTCCTCTTTATTCGCTATGTAAATTTTTTGTATATGTTATCACGAACATTATATTAATACAGTAGTATATATGTGTAACTTAAAAGTAGTGTATGAATACACTTATGTTGGGGATGCATCCTAACACTTTTTTGGTGATAGCCACGTATAATCAAATGCTGACAATTAACCACAGCTCTAGAAATAGGATGTTCATAAATGGGTAAGTCCCTGAGCAATATGGAAGATCCAAAGCCTCTTTTAAAGGTAGAGAGGGAGAAGGGTGATTGGCCGGATAGACTTCCACTGCATAATGTTATATAACACTCATCTCCTCAGCTCTCCCAAGCTAAAGCTATTATACATTGTGCACAGTTTGTGCTACACAAAGAAATACGATGAAAAGAGAAAAGTAAAGCCGGACGTTCAATCCTGGCTCCATAAATGATTGGGAGTTGTGCTCAGCAGAATATGCCCTTAGAAATAGTACATGATGTGGGTATAGAATACAGTGTCTCCTAGCAAAGATGGACTAAGTCATCTGAAGTATAACTTTTTCTTTGTGTGTACCTGTGTAATTTGTGTTGTAGGAATCCCCGTCAGAAGTTCCAGCCTGCCACTGTTCTCTGATGCCATGCCAGCACCAACTCAACTGTTTTTCCCTCTGATTCGTAACTGTGAACTGAGCAGAATCTATGGCACTGCGTGTTACTGCCACCACAGACACCTCTGCTGCTCATCTTCTTACATTCCTCAGAGCCACCTGAGGTATACACCCCACCCGGCGTATGCTACCTTTTGCAGGTCAAAGGAGAACTGGTGGCAGTACACCCAAGGAAGGAGATACGCTTCCACACCACAGAAATTTTACCTCACACCTCCACAAGTCAACAGCATCCTGAAAGCTAACGAGTACAGTTTCAAAGTGCCAGAATTTGATGGCAAAAATGTCAGTTCTGTCCTTGGCTTTGACAGCAATCAGCTACCTGCAAATGCACCCATTGAGGATCGGAGAAGTGCAGCAACCTGCTTGCAGACCAGAGGGATGCTTTTGGGGGTTTTTGATGGCCATGCAGGCTGTGCTTGTTCCCAAGCAGTCAGTGAAAGACTCTTTTATTACATTGCTGTCTCTCTGTTACCCCACGAGACTTTGCTAGAGATTGAAAATGCAGTGGAGAGTGGCCGGGCACTGCTACCCATTCTCCAATGGCACAAGCATCCCAACGATTACTTCAGTAAGGAGGCATCCAAATTGTACTTCAACAGCTTGAGGACTTACTGGCAAGAACTTATAGACCTCAACACTGGGGAGTCAGATGATATTGATGTTAAGGAAGCTTTAATTAATGCTTTCAAGAGACTTGATAATGACATCTCCTTGGAGGCCCAAGTTGGTGATCCCAATTCCTTCCTCAACTACCTGGTGCTTCGAGTGGCATTTTCTGGGGCTACTGCTTGTGTGGCCCATGTAGATGGTGTCAACCTTCATGTGGCCAATACTGGTGATAGCAGAGCCATGCTGGGTGTGCAGGAAGAGGACGGCTCTTGGTCAGCAGTCACTCTCTCTAATGACCACAATGCTCAGAATGAAAGTGAACTGGAGAGGCTAAAATTGGAACATCCAAAGAATGAGGCCAAGAGTGTGGTGAAACAGGATCGGCTACTTGGCTTGCTGATGCCCTTTAGGGCTTTTGGAGATGTAAAATTCAAATGGAGCATTGACCTTCAAAAGCGAGTGATAGAATCTGGCCCAGACCAGTTGAATGACAACGAATATACCAAGTTCATCCCTCCTAATTATTATACACCTCCTTATCTCACTGCTGAGCCAGAGGTAATCTACCACCGATTAAGGCCACAGGATAAGTTTCTGATACTGGCTACTGACGGGTTGTGGGAGACCATGCATAGGCAGGATGTGGTTAGGATTGTGGGCGAGTACCTAACTGGCATGCACCACCAACAGCCAATAGCTGTTGGTGGCTACAAGGTGACTCTGGGACAGATGCATGGCCTGTTAACAGAAAGGAGAGCCAAGATGTCCTCGGTATTTGAGGATCAGAATGCAGCAACCCACCTTATCCGCCATGCGGTGGGCAACAACGAGTTTGGGACTGTGGATCATGAGCGTCTCTCCAAAATGCTGAGTCTTCCTGAAGAGCTCGCTCGGATGTACAGAGATGACATTACAATCATTGTAGTTCAGTTCAATTCTCATGTGGTGGGAGCCTATCAAAACCAGGAATAGTGAGATCTTACCCTGGCAATTTTCAAATGAAATAGATGTAAAGGACAAATAGATTTTAAAAAGATACTAAAGTAATAAACATTTCTAGTGGGTCATTCTAAGCATTTACCCATTTGATCCTCTAGCTAGTCAAGAACTCCAACGGCCTTGGCAGTAGGGTGGCAGGATAATGCGAGTGTCGTTCTGCCTGGCTCAGACCTCACAGTTCCTGCACTTGAGACAAGTCAGTTTCTTATTGCAGATTTCTTGTGACATTGGCTTCTTGTATCGGTCAGAAAATTAGGATGACCTGCAAGTAGGATCTTGAGTAGGTCAAAAGCCAGGATCTTGCTGGGCGCATTTTCTTGGTAAAAGAAACCGCACTGTTCACATCTGCAGGCTCCTTTTGTCACTAAGAATATGGTGTACATGAGAACATTTATTTATTGCATGATTTCCTAGATACACAATCTATGCATTCGTATAAACTTACTTTATCCTGAGGTGGTTTCCAAATGCAGTATTTTAAGCCATAAATGACCGAGAACCAAGCAATCTGAAATTGTGTTTGTGATTATTTGGAATGCTTTTGAAATGGGAAAACAAACTAATCACTTCCCTACCTAATTACCTAATGTTATTGAAACATTCTATTTTGCCACACACTTGAAGACAACAAAGGTTTTTAGTTTTATCTACTCTTATATTGGTAAATAAAGAAAAAGATAATTGTTTTAGTTTGTATTAATGAAAAGCTTTACTTAGTTGGAAATAAAAGATCCAGGAAAAAAAGAAGAGACTAATATGTTCAACGGTTGTCACGTATAGCCAGCATGTCACTTACATCGTGTAATTCCCAGAGGCTTGGCATGCTGTGTCTGGGTGATAGAGCGCTGCTGGTAAATCACATTTCTAATTTCATAGTGATAAGGATTTTTATCACTTGGAATTTTAAGGATGACATAAAATAAGTTTAAATACCAATTTGGGGAGTAAGTTGAGACAGGAGGAAAGTTTTTGTCTTTCCCTACTTAGATATAGGTCAATTAAAATACTTGGTTTAAAAATTACTAAATGCTTTAAACATATTGTAGCTTATAAGTAGGAGTGTTGCGATATATAAATGAGAAATTTTAAAAGGTAATTATTTTGCATGCCTGATGCTTAATAGAAGAACACTTAGCATCAAGTGTTACCTGCAGCAGTCCTCGTACTTAAATCCAGTCCCTTCTAATGCTGTATCAAAGTAAATGAAAATAAACATTGCAAATTAGCTTCTGGGAGCTTATTTGATACACAGCAAATGGCAGTTTGTTCCTGTGTTTCCTGGTGACCTGTGTACAGCTGTACATACATTTTCTTTACTTATTCTAGCAACACTGTTAAGAGTGGCTATGACTATGTTTGGTATTCATATAGACTTTAATACAAAACATGATCAGCTTTCCCTTGTGTCATTAGTTGAGGGGTGTTTAGGAGTCCGTTCAGCTTTCTGTAAAATGTGAACTAGATGTTCAAGGACTCCGCGTGGACTGTGGACACTTGAGCAACGTAGATCTGACTGCAAAACTTGTTCCAGTCGAAAAATAGATTCAGGAAGATCGCAGCCCAGACACCATGTAGTGTTTGTTTTCTGAAGTCTTTTCCCCTTGTTTTTTGTTTGTAGTTTTTTTTTTTCCTTCATCAGCTTGGAACTTTTTTTCCAGGCAGCATTTTCGAAGAGGAAAAGGCTGTACTATATATTTATTTCTAACTGTTTTGACAGAGACTTTTTCTTTTAACGAAATATATGTAAACTGCAGTAGCAATTAAAACCCATTCTCAGTCGACTTTTTGAATTTCTCTTGAAGAGTTCCATATTCTTATATACTTTAAATAAAGTCGCATTTCTATATAGTATAGTGTATATAAATTTAGTTTACTGTGGTCATGATCAACATAGTAATTTTTTTTTTAAATCCTTACCCAAGGATATGTTGATTGATTTTAGAGAACGAGGAAGGGAGAGAGAAACATCGATCAGTTGCCTCCTGTACGTGCCCCAACCAGGGATCCAACCCGCAACCTAGGTATGTGCCCTGACTGGGAATCCAGCCCACAACCTTTCGGTGCTTGGGACAACGCTCCAACCAACTGAGCCACCTGGCCAGGCAACATAATAAAATTATTACACAAGAGTCTTGTCTGCAGTCCAAAAGCATAAAAGTGCAGAGTGGAATTCAGATGGTTGAAATGAAAATAATTGGATGTTAGAAATCTGAATGTACTATCATCTGAAAACAGTTGTGATTTTATTGTAATTGGTTGTCATGTGATGTTATATGTAGAGTATAGAAGATGTAACCTTACCTTGTATTTAGCCTTTCTTAAGCTTTTTTTTTATTATTTAAACTTTCTAACATGTATCGACTTCTGTATATTTAATCAATGGCTCATAATATTTATAATACACTCTCAACTAGTTAAATGGAATAGTGATATGGTACACAGTATTTGGTAGAAAAACTGTCTTATAAAAGATGTATCTTGTGAAAACATAAGAAAAATATGTAATATAGAGAATGGCTAAAGAAATGCCCACAGTGAATTAAAGTTTCATATCTGCTTTCTGAATTGCCTCTGTTGGTTTTTTGTTTTTAATTTATTGGGATAACCTTGGTTAATAACATATATAATTTCCAGGTGTACAAGAGTATCATTTGACATCTGTGTACTATATTGCATGCTCACCATCGGAAGTCTAATTTCCTTCTGTTACCATATATTTGACCTCATTTAACCAGTTTGCCCTCATCCCACCTCCATTCCCCTCTGGTAACCATTTTTTGTCTGTGTTGGTTTTTAATAATAGTAAGATTCATTAGATTCTTTCTAAGGTAGTACATTATACTTAACTTTAGGATCTAGTTACATAAACAGTACTTTTTAAAAACTGAGTTATAATTTTCATTCAATAAAATGCACAGATTTTAGATGTATCATTTGAGGTTTGGTGACCACAATCCCAATAAAGATACAAGACTTCCATTACTCCAGAAAATTATCTCATGCCCTCTCTAGTTAATCCCTCCCCACATAACTATTGTTCTGATTTGTATCACCACAGATAGTGTTGCTTGTTCTATAAATTCACATAAATAAAATCATATGTATGTACTCTTTTGTGACTGACATTCAATTTTTTGATATTTGTTGAGTATATGCATAGTCTCTTATTATTAAGGAGCCTTTCATAGTATGAATATAGAATTTATCCACTGTTGATAGGCATTGTTATTCCTTTCCTCCCCTTTTAAAGTTATCTTGTAGATTAGCAGTTCTCAGGAATACTGTTTGGTTGAAGTGTAGCTTTAACTTTGCAAATGCAATTACAGTTGAGTTTTATCTTCTATACCTTAAAAGGAGGACTTTTTTTTTTAATGCCCTTCAAACAAGTGATGAAAATTTTTCATGGTGAGAAGTTAGAGAGTGGAAGGGTTAGAGAGTGGTCCTTTGATATGGACCTCTACCTTTCCCACTGAGAATTTTGTTGAGTTAATTAAATTCATCAACTGATTGCGCTAATGACTTCCTATAAGAACAAGGCAAATTACTCCTTGTTTTTTGATGGTCTTGGTTTAGTACTCCATCAGCCATAGCTCTGATTAGGGATGAGGAAGGAAGTGGCTTGATGCTGACTGTTAAATGAGGACTGGAATGGCATGACTTGACTCGAGTAATTCTGCTTTTATTAAACAAGATTCACACTACCAAGAATGAGCTTCCCTGTTTTCTAGTCAAACGTGCCTAAAACTAGGTTATTGTTAGTTTTGTCCTTGGGTATAGTAAGAGGGTTTAGGTAACTGTACCCTTCGTCTGTAGGTTAACATACCTTAATTCTGACCATTTTCATAAATAATAAAGACAATTGCTGTTTCCTACAGAATGTTTCAGATCTTCAAAAGCTTAGTCCTGGACAAGCTGGATAAATGAAGATATCTTGATGGTATGTGAATTGACTTGTTTCAGTATGAAGGTCATTACCTTCGTTCTTTTCCAAATTTACTTTGAAAGTCAAGCTTAATTCTGTTAAACCCTGTCTGCCCAGTCCTCATGAAAAAAATGTATACCTTGGATCAAATCCTAACAGTTGTTTTCTAAATAGCTCTCAAATTATAAGCCTTCAAGGTGAATATATAGTACAAAGGAGGCAAGAGAATAAAAGGGAGTAAAGATAGTCTCTTCAACAAATGGTGTTGGGAAAATTGGACAGGTACATTAAAAAAATGAAACTAGATCATCAACTTACACGATGCACAAGAATAAACTCCAAATGGATAAAAGAATTAAATGTAAGTTGCAAGCCATAAAAATCCTAGAAGAAAACTTAGGCAGTGAAATCTCAGACATTTCACATAGCAGAATTTTCAGCTGTACGTCTCCGAGGGCAAGAGAAGCAAAAACTAAACAAACAGAGATACATCAAACTGAAACACTTCGGCACAGCAAACGAAACTATCAAAATGTAAAGAGAACCCACCACAGTATGGGAGAGCATATA
Source organism: Myotis lucifugus (assembly GCF_000147115.1). Taxonomy (NCBI): domain Eukaryota; kingdom Metazoa; phylum Chordata; class Mammalia; order Chiroptera; family Vespertilionidae; genus Myotis; species Myotis lucifugus. Next base: position 50,323 of record NW_005871780.1, on the reverse strand, counting down.
TGCCAATGACATTTGAAAAGGGGTTAATATCCAAAATACATAAAGAACTCATACAGTTCAACAAAAGGAAGATAAATAACCCAATTTAAAAATATACACAGGACCTAAATTGGTATTTCTCCAAAGAGGACATACAGTTGGCCAATAGACATGAAAAAATGTTCAACATCACTAATCATCAATGAGGTGTAAATTAAAACTGCACAGCTGCCAGAATGGCTACCATCAATAAGTCAACAAACAAGTGCTGGTGAGGATGTGGAGAAAAGGGAACATTGGTACACTGCTGGTGGGAATGCACATTGGTACAGCCATTATGGAAAACAGTATGGAATTAAAGAATGAAAAATGAAACTACTGTTTCACCCAGCGATCTCACTTCTAGGAATATATCCTAAGAATCCTGAAACACCAATCAGAGATAATTTATGCACCCCTACGTTCATAGCAGCAGTATTTACAATAGCTATGGTCTGGAAACAGCCCAAGTGCCCATCAGTAGATGAGTGGATAAAAAAGTTGTGGTACATTACACAATGGAATACTATGCAGCTGTAAAAAAGAAGGCTGTCTTACCCTTTGCAACAGCATGGATGGACCTGGAGAATACCATGCTGAGTGAAATAAGCCAGCCAGAGAAAGACAAATATCAGATGATCTCACTTAGAGGTGGAATCTAACGAACATAATAAACTGATGAACAAAATAGATCCAGAGGTATGGAGGCATGGAATAGACTGACATATCTCAGAGGGGAGAAGGGTGGGATGGGAAGAGATTAACCAAAGTATGTATATGCATACTAGAGGCCCAGTGCATGAAATTTGTGCAAGGGGCTCAGCCCTGGCAGCCACGGTGACTGCCTAGGCCTGTGGTCGGCAAACTGCGGCTCGCGAGCCACATGAGGCTCTTTGGCCCCTTGAATGTGGCTCTTCCTAAGCCTTAGGAGCACCCTAATTAAGTTAATAACAATGTACCTACCTAAATAGTTTAAGTTTAAAAAATTTGGCTCTCGAAAGAAATTTCAATCGTTGTACTGTTGATATTTGGCTCTGTTGACTAATGAGTTTGCCGACCACTGGCCTAGGCCCTTGCAGCCCCCGCTTCGTCCAGAAGGTCATCCAGACTATCGTTCTGCTGTTCAGCCATCCTGTCTAATTAGCATATTACGCTTTTATTATTAAAGATATGCATGGCCTATGTGCACAGAATTTACATACATATATGCATAACCAATGGTGCGGGCCTGGGTGTGGCAGGGCCTGGAGGAGGAGGGTAAAAGGCGGGGGGGGGGGGGGGTAGGTTAGGAGACATCTGTAATACTGTCAACAATAAAGAAACATTTTTAAGTGATTTTTAGAGAGAAAGCAAGGGAGAAGGAGAGAGAAAGAGGAACATCTACCAGGGATGGAGCCTGCAACCGAGGCATGTGTCTTGACCAGGAATCGAACCAGGAAGCTTTTGGTGCACAGGACCACACCCAGCCACACAGGCCATGGCTACCAAGAAATTTTTAAAGCCAGCATTGGGTTTTAAATATGACTAAATGCCATTTTCATGTATATTGAACTCTTTTTTTTTTCCTTTTTGAAAAGTATTATAGCATAGGTTTATAAAAAAAATTAAAATAGCTTTTTAAAATATGTGGTTGAGTTTGATTAGCTAGTATTTTATTTGGAATTTTTGTACCTTTATTCATGTATAAATTGGCATAAATATATAAATAATTATTTTTGGTTGTTATCTTGGTCAGACCTTGATATTAGGGTAATGCTGACTTTACAAAATGGCTTGGGAAGTGTTTACCCCTTTCTGTTTTTTGATATAATTCACATAGCCTGGAATTGGTAATACCTATCTGATTGTGAACCCTTCCTTTTTTGAAGATAATTCTTTGAAAAGTATCCGATTTTTAAAGCGACAGTGTGTTCAACTTTCAACATCTTGGATAAATATTGATAATTTACATTTTCCAAGAAAACATTCTCAAATTTTTTACATTTATCTGTTCTTATATTCCTTCCTTTTAATGCTTTGTGTTTATTTTCCTTTCCTTTCCCTCAATAATTATATTTATTAGAGATTTTTGTTGTAACTTTTGTCTTTGCTATTTTTCTCCAGCAAAGAAACAGGCCCTTGAACCATTTACAGTTTTTCTGACTAGAAATTAATTAACCTTTGTTTGGATTTGTCTCAGTCAAATAACTAATTTCTTAAATTGAATAACTTAATTTGAGTTTATTTTGTTGTTTAATAATAAAAGTATTTAAGGCTATTTACTTGCCTCTGAGCATAGCTTTGGTGATATTTTATTTATTTACTTTTTTTGTGTGAATCATTACCAGAGGATATTTTTTTCCATTGCTTTTCAGAGAGAGTGGAAGTGGGGGTGGGGGTGAGGAGGAGGGTTGAAAGAGAGAGAGAGAGAAACATCAATGTGAGAGAGACACACCAACTTGTTGCCTTAGTTTGGGGAGATAAGGTCTTGCAATTCACTAGCTGGCTATAAGTTGTTAAAATTGTTTGGCCTTTAATTTTCTCGTTTCAGTTTCCCATTCCACTTGCCTAGGAATCCTCCTAGCTTCTTACTGTCCTGCCATACTTACACCTTGTGTTCTCTGTAAATTTTTTGTAAATGTTTTTATTTTATTTTTAAAATTTATTTTATCTTTTACAGAGAGGAAGAGAGAGGGATAGAGAGCTAGAAACATCGATGAGAGAGAAACATCGATCAACTGCCTCCTGAACACCCCCCACTGGGGATGTGGGGCTGTGCAAGCAACCAAGGTACATGCCCTTGACCGGAATCGAACCTGGGACCCTTCAGTCTGCAGGCCGACGCTCCATCCACTGAGCCAAACCGGTCAGGGCTGTAAATGTTTTTATAAATTCTAAACATGTTTCATTGTTTATGTTTACAAAGCAATCCATCTTAATTATAGAAATATTTAAAAGGTCAAAGGATAAAGAAGAAATTACTCTTTTACAGCACCTACAAATATGTGTGTATGTATATTTGATTGATATCAATGTTGGAAATTTTGGTTGTTTTTAACATGTTCCTCTTGTAATTAATATGAGATGAACTGCACATTTATTTAGGATAAATCCTTGAAGTGGAATTACTGAGTCAAAGTTTATATTCATTTTTAAACCCCCGTTACATATTCCCCAATTGCTTCCCAAAAAATTGCATCAGTTAACTATCTCAAAAGCAGCATTAGAGAATACTTGTTTCCTGTACCATTATCAACATTAGGTTTTGTGATTTCTTTTTTTAAAAATATGTTTGTATTGATTCTAGAGAGAGAGGCAGAGAGAGATAGGAACATCGATGAAAGAGAAGCATTGATTGCCTCGGCATACTCTTTACCAGGGGTTGAGTCCACAACCTGGGTATGTGCCCTGACCAGGAATTGAATCAGCCACTTCTTGGTGCATGGGGCGACACTCAACCAACTGAGCCTGGTGGTATTATGATTTCTTAAATGCCATGAAAAGAAATAGCAAGTCATCCTTACCTAAGCAGGTCACCTTTCGCTCTCACCTGGATGACTTGCAACAGAACAGCTCCTTGATTGTCCTCAACTATCACTATCCCCATTCCAATCAATTCTCTATATTTTACCCAGGGTGTCTTCTAACATGTAAATCTAAGCATGTCACTTCCCTGCTTAAAAAACACACAAACCCCTTCACAGCCCAGAGAATGAGCCCTCAACATCCTATGACTCATAAGGTTCTTCATGCACCGGTTTCACCCATCCCTTCTCTATCATCTCGTCATCCGCCTCTATGCCCCAGACGTATTGAACTCATTTCTGGTTTCAGGAGTTATTCTCATTCTCTCTCACTCTCATTCTCTGTCTCTTCCCCCCTCTCTGCCTTCTAGTCTCTACAAATGCAACTTCCTCAGGTTGGAACACTTTTCCTCTTAGTCTAGCTAACTGCCTCCTCTTCCATCACTTGTGCTTTTTCAGATCTGAGATGTTCAGACTGGTGTTTGGCATTAGGCAACACCGCCCCCTAGAGGACCAACTAGGCCAACCAGGTGGTTAATTCCAGGAGTGCTTTGGGAACTTGGCTCTGATAGAATATTCAGGGATCCTGATTCCTGCCATATATCCCACCTCATCTCTAGTTTTCGCCCCCTTCATTTTCTCTGTTTCAGCCATAGTTTAGGTTATTAAAATTAAAAGTAATAATAACCTAAAAGGTATCTTATTCTCTTTGGACGTAATGGTCTCTGCCTGGAAAACTACTCCTGCCTCCCAAACCCCCACACATTGACCCACATGCCAAACTCCTCTTTGCCTGATTAATTCCATCTTATTATGCAGATTTCAGCTCAGTTACTTGCCCTTTAGGAAGACTGCCCTAACTGCTGGGTGCTATGATCCCAAGAGAGCCTGGTACCTCTGTGATAGGCTCCTTATCATACTGTATTGCAAATGTTTCTTAACTTTTTTGCAAGCCACGTTAGACGTTGCCCAGGTGCCTGGCACTTACAAGCAATTCAGTCAATATTTATAGAATGAATGATTGAGTAAATGTCTGAGGTAGGTTTGGCTAACCCCATTTGCAGAGCATTTCTGTGGCTTGTCCAAAGTCAGCCACAAAACAGGGAACAGAATTGAGATTCAAATCCAGGCCTACCAAGTCCTAGTCCAGTGATGGCGAACCTTTTGAGCTCGGCGTGTCAGCATTTTGAAAAAACCTAACTTAACTCTGGTGCCGTGTCACATATAGAAATTTTTTGATATTTGCAACCATAGTAAAACAAAGATTTATATTTTTGTTATTTATTTTATATATTTAAATGCCATTTAACAAAGAAAAATCAACCAAAAAATGAGTGTCATAGGTTCGCCATCACTGTCCTAGTCCAATGCTTTTTCTAGTATCTTTTTTTTTTTTTTTAACTTAAAACTTACAATACCTTGTCCGGCTGGCATGGCTCAGTGGTTGAACTAGACCTATGAACCAGGAGGTCATGGTTCAATTCCCAGCCAGGGCACATGCCCCGGTTGTGGGCTCGGTCCCCAGTGTGCGGTGTGCAGGAGACAGCTGATCAATGATTCTCATCATTGATGTTTCCATCTCTTACTCCCTCTCCCTTCCTCTCTGAAATCAACAAAAATATATTTTTTAAAAACCTTATAATACCTTTTTTCCCAAATTAAATTTATTGGGATGACAGTGGTTAATAAATCTTCCTAGTATTTCATAAGTCTTGACTTAAGCCTGGCTTTTCAGAAAGGTGTAAGGGAAACATGCCCTTCAGATGGAGTATCATCACCTGCATAAATAATTAGAGAAAAGTCTGGAAGAAAACACACGAATAGGAAAACATAATTATCTCTGGGCAGGTGGAAGGTAGTGAGTGGGGTCTTGAACCATCCTTGTAATTTCTTTATCTTTTTTTAAAATTGGGTTAAAAATTAAATTTATAAAAGGAGTACTACCAAAGGATTTTCTGGACCATGGTCTCTGGTTGATTAATTTTTCCACTCAAAGATTTGGAATTTGCATTGATGCTTCCTTTGCTTGCTTATCCAAAAAAGAAGAAAAAGGAAAAGAAAACAATAAAAAGACATTGGCTAACATAAATTTAAGTTTTTTAAAATGTTCCCCATTACACTCAGTACTAAAACTAATTGAATGGAGAAGACGGACGGCGGCCAGTGAAGTGCGACAGTGACTAGACTACTTAATTTGTTTGTTTCTTTCCATTTATGACTCCTTTCGTCACGGGCAATTTGTCTTGAATGCTTTTTTCTTTTTTGTGTGTTTATTTCTAGTCATAAAGCATCTGGTCTGTATAATTAAGGGGTGCTGAGAAGATATTAGCCGGGCATGCAGGAAGTCAGTGGCAGGTCTTTATGACAGAAATGTAGCCCCAGACCATATTGGATGGAGACCTCAGTCATGGACTCATGTGGGATTGCTAATGCGGAGAATCTCTCCATTCCCAGAGGCATTCCCATAGAGCCCCTCCTGGCGGTTGATCTGTTTAAAACCCACCGGCACAAACTGCTTCTTTGCCCCTCAACCCCATTCCTGGTTCTGGGTGCATGTATAAAACTCTACACCTGGCTTAGGAGTGCCCACAGGGAATGCATATAAACATGGGTTAAGGTCTATTTCAAAAGTAAATGCCATTTGGACCGAAAAGAAGAATGCCAGAGGAAGAAATCAAAGCAACAAAAGCAGCAACTTCTGGATAACCACAAAATCCCAGCAGGTGTACACCATACCATCTTTTGATTGGAGCATTAAGCCATCTACATTTAAAGCGATTATTGATAGCTATGTATTTATTGCCAGTTTATGCTTTTAACTGTGTTCCTCTGTTTTTGTTCTTCTTCTTAAAGAAGGCCCTTTAACATTTCAAGACTATCGTTTAATCTGCTGAAAAAGAAAAGTTTTATACAAGCACACTTATGTGCACACACATATATATATGCATGCGAACTTGTATATATTTAATAAAAATTTGAAGCAACTTGAGTTTTCATTTACTAAGCTGTTTTGTAAAAATCACCATGAATAATTACTTTCAACAGGCATTCGTTTACTCTTAGAAATGCTTGCAAATACTCTTGGCACCTAAGCATAATGAATATGGGGAAGAGCAGAGGAGACACAATGGAGGGGTGGCTGGCAATCCAATGTCTGCTTGTCATCACCTGGCCCAGCCCAGCTGCTCATGCCGACGAAGGCCAAGGACACGGGCAGTGACCAGCGAGGCTTCAGATCTGGCATCTGTGCATCAAATGACTCATCGGTCGAAGCCAGATTTTTCAAGCCCTCCTCTGCTGAAAGTCCCCACTTCCCTGTGCGTCACATCGTGTTCTGTTTGTGTGGAAAAGAACATCCAAAGAGATGCACGTTGATTGATTTCCTTGTCTGACTCTTTTTTTCTTTCTGGTTCTAAGAAGTTTCTCTTTCACTCTCATAAATCTGCAGTTAATTTAGCATTTGAAGTAGGAGTTTCTAAAACAAACTCTCATGAATTCTGCATAGCCATGTTTGGTTTTGCTGTTCTCTTAAAAATCTCCTTCTGGTTTTTGTTAATATTCAGAACCAAAAATGAGAAGTGGGGGTAGAGGGAAGGGATTTTTCCAATGTGTTTCCAAAACAGCCACTTTTAGACAGATATCAGAAAGGCAAGATGTTGTTGTTGTTGTTATTATTATTATTATTATTACTAGAGGCCTGGTGCATGGATTTGTGCACCGGTGGGGTCCCTCAGCCTGGCCTGCGCCCTCTCACAATCCAGGACCCCTTGGGCCAAACCAGCTAGAACATGGCAAGATGTTCTAATGCTGAAGCTTTCCAGGCACCCACAACCAAGTAATGTTACAGTAACTTTAACAAAGGTTGCTGACAACTTAGTCATTGCCTTTTTCTCCTGGAGAAGTCACAACTGTCACGCACTCTTAAAGACTGTAAACTTTTCTGTGCTCTTAGAGATTGCCAAATTCCAATCTTCATGAGATGCATGTCAATATTTCCAGAGCAGACAAAATGCCACACTTCTGCTCATCAAGAAAGGAAAACTATACTTATTACAGGTGTGATAACTGCTTTGGACTGAATGCCTGGACTAGTATGCTGACCTACTCATTCATTCATTCATTCATTCATTCACTCCATATTCATAATTAGCAATGAACAGGTTCCTGTTCTAATAGATATTACAGGCTGCTGTGGGAAGTGACTGGAGAATGTAGACAGACATTGAATAAGTACTTCCAAGCGTACTTCATTTTATAGAGAAGGCGGGCGATGCTTTATATAATAGAACTAACCTACTCTGAAGAGTGTGGAAGATTGATGCAAAGAAGGCCGCCGGCTTTTCCTTCCAACCCCCTAAACCAGTGGTTCTCAACCTTCTGGCCCTTTAAATACAGTTCCTCATGTTGTGACCCAACCATAAAATTATTTTCGTTGCTACTTCATAACTGTAATGTTGCTACTGTTATGAATCATAATGTAAATATCTGATATGCAGGATGGTCTTAGGCGGACCCTGTGAAAGGGTCGTTTGACCGCCAAAGGGGTCACGACCTACAGGTTGAGAACCACTGCCCTAAGCACTTACCACTCCAAGAGACAGAGTCCGTTTCCCTCTTTTAGTCTGGGCTGGCCTTGTGATTTGCTTGGATGAGTAGGAGGCAGCAGAAGGGACTTCCCAGTATAGTGCTTAAGGTGCCTTGCAGCTTCTGCTTTCACCCTCTTGGGAGCCAACCACCTTGTAAGGAAGTCCAGTGGAGAAATCTCATGGAGGGAGAACGGGACCCTTTCTCAATCCCGGTCAGGGCACAGGCCGCTCAGGGAAAGTGGATTATTTCTTGGGAGAAGTTGCACAATGGGTCAGTATAGTCAGCTTACTGGAGACTGCGCTAAGAAAAGCCCAGTTAGAGTCTTACAGCGCTGACCATCATCTTGTTGTCTGTTTATTTTTAGATTTACTGATCTATTTAAAGCCTGTCAAATTGCCTCTCCCTTCCTCTCTAAAATAAATTTTAAAACAAAACAAAACAAAAAAACACCTATGAGTCAATAGAGATTATCGCTAAGGGCCATTTTAGCTCCACGTTCTGTTATCACAGAGATTGCGTTGGGAAGGTAGAAATGTTTGAGCAGAGCTCTGATTCCTCCAATCCTGGGTCCAGACTCACAGATATCTAAGAATGGAGACTCTCTAAGATGGTCCAGGCTGAATGACTTCTTTCAAGGAAGGAAGGGAAAAAATGTATTAAATTTTGTTTTGTGCCAGGAAATCGGCTAGAAAGTTTCCCTTATGTTATCAAGCCTAAATCTGGCAACCCAATCCATCAAGGCTCAATTTGGCCTGAAAGCAGTTAAATACATATATCCTTTTCATCACTGGCACCTGTTTGTCGTGGAATAGCAGTGGCCGAGGTGGGTAGGTATCCATTCATCCATGCACCAAAATACTTGATTAACTTGAGATGTAATATGCACATCAAAAACTGGGAGAATTAAAGAAAAGAGCTTGGTAAGCAAGTAGAACATTCCAGGGCTGTGGTAGGACACCCCAGACAAATTCTAGACAAAGAAGGAATATCCAGCCATCCCTGGGGGTTGAGGGTGGTATGACTGGGCTTCGTTGGGAACCCAGAAAAGTGGATAAAGTCTGAAGAAAGGACAACAACAACAGACACTATAAGAAGCATCCAGAAGAGATGACAAAAGCAATAGGCAAGATAGTGACTGCCGTTTTCCTACCAGGAGCCTGACCACACAAACATCTGGCTACCTCTTTGCTATGAATAGGAAATGATGGCACCAGCAGTTTCCTTCCTGCCTCCTAAGGACAAATATGAAATTACCCTGTCTCAATGCAAGAGTTAGTCACACGTAATTTAATCCTAAAATTAATCCTGGAGTCAAAAGGCTAAAGGAAAGTGGGATACAGAGAAGCAGAGCCTCTGGGGCACTACAGAACGCTCTTGGAGAGGAGATGACAGCTGTCTGACGTAGTAAACAGATGGAGCTGGGGGGCTGGTCACCCCTTTGATGTCAGCAGGGAGCAGGACATTTGAGCAGAGAACTCGGCTTCCTGCCAGCAGCAGGAATCGGTGCCGTCAGTTGCAGGCTAATCCAATTGACACACACACACATGCCACACACAATCCTGGTAACTCGGTCAGAAAAATATACTTGCAGCCTGAGTAACGCGTGGGCCGCTGATGGCACAGTGACGCGTGTGGATCCTGCAGAGGCTCTGACGTAGCCCAGGACAGAGCCAGCCCTTTTTCCTCCTTTAGTCCTTGAAGAAGATCTGTGTCATGGAGAACCAGAGGCTTTGGGAAGCACAGGAAATCTGTCCCTTTAATTGAATTGACTTACTTCTATTAGTCTCCTTATAAATGATCTCATCTATCCAGAATTGGCATCTTCTCTAACGGAGAAAATATTTTTGCTCATAAATAAAAAGAAACATCAGCTAGAAATGTCCCCGTGGTAGGGCCTTGGAAAGCCAGCCTACAGTGAGTAGTAGGGCATCGCTCCTGGGGGAGCTATATTCTTAGTGCCTGAAAAGTAATAGATGTGCAATAAGTATTTTTGTATAAATGAGACTGTAGGCCTCGGTTTACTTATCTGCAAAAGAGGTACCATAATATCTACCTAGTAGGTTTAACTGTTATGAAGATTACTAGTAAATGAGATGATGTAAGGTTCCTGGAACACAAGAATTGTTGAATAAATAAATATATGGTAACTATTATTATTATTTTTAGAGAGAGTGGAAGAGAGAGGGAAAGACAGAGAGAAACATCAATGTGAGAGGAACACATCGATTGGTTGTCTTCTACATGAGCCAGGGCCTGGGCCAAAGAGGAGCCTGCAACCCAGCTACATGCCTTTGACCGGAATTGAATCAGGGACCCTTCGGTCCACAGGCCAATGCTCTATCCACTGAGCCAAACTGGCAAGGGCTGGTTAACTATTACTTTTGTTGGCGAACATTGCCACTGTCCTCTGTCGCTGTACTCCTATGTGAACCCGAGACCTAACTCTATGGACTTCTCCAAGGGCGTCATAGTGGCTGTTTGTGGTCTGCCTGCCCTCTCTACTCACCATCAAAGTGTCTCTATTTGCACTCAGAGCCATTCAAGGGGTGTCCTGATTGGGGAAGCCCCAATCAGAGATCATTATCACTTCAGCGTCAGGTTGGAGACCTGGCTTCTAGCAGCAGGAGAGACAGCAGCCTCAGTGTTCAGCCAGTAAAAAGGCAACTGGCTGCCTGGCCGGCGTGGCTCAGTGGTTGAGACTCAACCTATGAACCAGGAGATCACGGTTCGATTCCCAGTCAGGGCACATGCCCGGGTTGTGGGCTTGATCCCCAGTGTGGGGCGTGCAGGAGGCAGCCAATCAATGATTCGCTCTCATCATTAATGTTTCTCACTTCCCTCCCTTCCTCTCTGAAATCAATAAAAACATATATTTTTTTTTTTAAAAATATGGCAACTGGCTTGCTGGGAGCTAGGCCTATTTCCAACCATTCTCCTTCACCGCCTTCACCCAGGGTGGGGCACAGTGGGAAAGCATGGCCGTCTAAGCTAAACCCTCTGAAAGGAGCCACCAACCAAACTCCAGATTTCAGAAGACTTCCTGGTTGGAAAGATACTTTGGGAAACATACCAATGGAGGTTTCCAGCTCAGGACTGAGGAAATCATACACGTAAATCTACAGGAGATAAACGATTCTAGAAGCTCCATGGGGGTTCAAAGCCTCAGGAACATCTAGAAGCTCCCAGGAGGCAGACACCTGAAACTTTAGAGCTCTGTAAGATGAGTGGAGACAATTTTCCTTCCAGGATGCTTAAGGACAGCCTTGCCTGGGAAATTCTTCAAGAGCCACTCAGCTCTGTGTTTCCGTAAGATGATGGCACAGAGAAAACCCAACAGCAACATGACTACCTGAAGGCGGTTCTTCTGTTTGGATGGGGATGGATTGGAAGCATCTTTTAGGAAAGAGACAATGATGAGGACACTGTGCTTGCGTAGTGCTTTGACATTTCTTATCAATTTTATATCTACATTACTTGCTTTTATCTTTAACAACTATGTGAATTAGGTACACGAGCCACCTTTAATCCCATTTTACAGATGGAAAAACTGATCTTTAGATGGCCTAATTGATTATCCAGACTTGCATTTAATTAGAGGTAGACCTGAAACTTGTTCCCATCTACAATGCTTTCTAATGCTCCATCCAGCCTCCCAGCTGAGTCTGGACTAAGTGAAAGGAGTTGAAAGTTGGTATGATGCTGGCTCCTGTAACAGAAACAAATACATTGCTGTAGCTCAAACCTTCCTTCCGAGGAAATACCTTTTCCAAATGTTTTCATTAAAAGGAGTCAAAATTCCTATCCTATAGAAGTTAAATTGGAGTCTGCTGACTCTCACATTTATTCTAATAGAAGGGATTGTCCTATTGCTAATTTTTTCAAAAATTCTATTAGTTCATTTCAATTATGTGACCACTATTTCCCGAACGTGACTTCTGAAATATATATGAAGGAATGTCACCTTAGGAAAAGAATTTTCCCTAAAAATTATATAAAAAGTTGTTTCATATAATTTGAAACAATTTGGCCCATGATTGATTCTTGGGATTCTTCCTAAAATAAATTTAAAATATATATATATATTGTTATTGATTTTAGAGAGGAAGGGAGAAGGTTAAAGAGAAACATCAATGATGAGAGAGAATCATAGATTGGCTGCCTCCTGCATGCCCTCCACTGGGGATCGAGCCCAAAACTTGGGCATGTGCCCTGACCAGGGAATCTAATCATGATTTCTTGGTTCATAGGTCGACGCTCAACCACTGAGCAACACTGGCCAGGCTGAAATATGTTTCTTAAATTTCATACATACTAGTATTTACTTGCTTGTTAGTTTTGACAAACACATAATCTAGAAAGCAAAACTTCTTTAAGATGAATTTAGCTGTGATTGACTTGATTGTTTGACTTAACAGCTTGGTAATCTGCAACGTGAAGTTATAATCACATACTTTTAGTCAGAAATAACACTTGTCACAAACAAAGTCCATTTCTTCACTCTTGTATCTGAAGAGATTTTTGAAAAAATTAGCAATAGGACAATCCCTTCTATTAGAATAAATGTGAGAGTCAGCAGTGTATTATCTGGAAGGCTTATGGGCCTTGGAACTCATTTGAATGCCAAACTTCATCTGTTCATTCATTTATTTATATAAAAAAATCATCCTATAGCCCAAGCATTGCCATCTAGGCATAGATGATGGTGAATAAAACTCATGAATCCTGCCCTGTGGCTTTACTCACTGTGTCCTTAGGGCAGGTTACAGTACTCCCCTGAGTTTTGTTTTTAATTGTAAATTATATAACGATGGTCACTAAAATACCAAAATGAGGGAAGATACCTTCTTCCCCAGACTGCCGTGAAATAATGGAAACAGCACACAGCATCCGATCCTGGCAGGTGGTCAGTAAATATTGCCATCAGCCCAAGTTAATTAAACGAAGTTCAGCAGCAGAGGGCAGTAGAAGCCCTGATGACCTCTGCAGTATGAATAAAATTCCCACAACTTGGCTTTTACTCTCAAAATGCTGCTCACTGAAACTGCTCTCTCAGACCTCCAGTAACTGGAGGTTTCATTTGGCTTTTTCCTGGCCTCACCCTCTTGCAGCTCTGGGCAGAGCACTTCTTGCATCGCCGATCTCGGCCTCCCACTTGTACTCTCCCCTCCTTGGCTTCCCTAATTCCACGCTCTCTCTCTGGAAGCTCTTTCACTTTCCAGCTCCTTTTCCTCCTCTTCCTCCTCCCCTCCCCTTATATGTGAGTGTCTCAGTGCACACAGTACCCGCACTTCTTCGCCGGCCATGACCTTTCTCCTGCACTCTAGTCTTATATCTTCAACCCCGAGTCAGACCTCCAGCTGAACAATTCCAGAACTGACTGCATCATCTTATCCTCAAGGGGACCTCCTCCTCCTACCTTCTTATTTCTATTCATTTAGCCACTTAAGCTCTGACACCCTCCTTGGAAAACCTGGAATCTTTCTGGACTCGCCCTGTCCCTCGGTTCCCACATCCAAACAAAGATCACATGTGGATTTGGCCAAGTCTCCTGACTCCGTCTTCTCCTTCCCATTACCCTTGTGCAACCTCTCATACTTCCTTCTTAAACTCCAGCAACAGCCTCCTGCAGGGCCCTGTCTGCCTTTCTCCAGCCCACCTTGCTGATGGCTACTAGACTCAACCCCGAAAGTACACCTCTGATCCCCTTGCTTTGTTGCCCAAAAGCCATTAATGACTCCCCAGAGCATACAAAACCATTCCAACGTCCTCAGCCTGGCGCCTCAGCAGCTCCTCACAATCTGACTTCAGCTGACATTTCTCTGTCTTATCTCTTTGGGGACCTGTAGCCTCTTCCCCACACTCCTGCAATTTATAGTTCAGTGGGGGAGAAAAACTAATCAATCGTCACATGCCTAAGAATTATGACAAGCGTTCTGATGGTAAAAGAGGATGGTTTCAGATTACAAAACTGAGAGCCTGGCTTGGCACATTCAAGGAGCAGACAGAAGGTTGGAGAGATGTGAACAGAGGGGATAGTGTATTGATTTCAGAAAGAGGAAGGGAGAGGGAGAGAGAGAGAGAGAAACATCAATGATGAGAGCTAATCATTGACCGGCTGCCTCCTACACACCCTCAATTGGGGATCGAATCTGAATCCTGGGCATGCGCCCTTGACCAGGAATCAAACTTTGACCTCCTGGTTCATGGTTGACGCTCATCCACTGAGCCACATTGGCAGGGTGAGGCCAGATCCTCTACACCAGCAGTAGCCAACCGGTGGCCCGTCCAAAAGGTTGGCAACCGCTGCTCTATACCTCTCTATCTCTACTACAGGACAACGTTAAAGGCTATTTTGACTAATGAGATCAGCAAAGACTAAAAGCCTCCAGAGACTACCTCTGCAGACTGGTAGATTCCAACTTGAATTGCCCCCCAGGCAATCGTCCTCAGGTGTGGCAAGAGTTTTTTCAACAGGTTGGGGCAGTTGCTTCTGCCTGGAGCCTAATTGTTATTTTTAATCTCTTAAATGGCTTCAAGGCAAGGTGTTTTCCAATAGGGTGTGTCAACTGTCTTCCCCCCCAGGCAAGGCAAATGACTATGTGGGAAAGATGTCTATGAGGAAATGACTCAGCCCAGGAAACTTGGGGTGTCTGCCTTCTGAGCTCTATCCCCTGAGTCCCCAGATCTGGCTTCTGCTCTCAGAGCTCCAGTCCACTTCACCCTCCCTCTGCCAGAGCACAGGGAACTTTGTGCGTTGGCCCTTTAAGAGGGTGCCTGAATTTTCAGCTGTCACTCCCTGGCAGACAGCACCCAGTTTTTTACAGCCAGATGTTATGTGGGTACCCTTCTCAGTTTTGGTACTCGCTGCTGGGGAGCCCAGCTTGGGGATTAGATCTCAGAGTTCTCAGTGGCAACCCCCCACAGCTGAGATATCTCTCCGGGATTTCAGTTGCTGTCTGTGGGCCCCCCGGCCAAACTTTCGCGGTTCCGCCCCTCCTACCAGTCTCTGTGGTCTCCACTTTCGGTCCTCGGGTGTCAGGATTCTCTCTTGTGAGTTTTCCATTGATTTTTCAAGAAGTTTTTCTGTATTTTAGCTGTAATTCCAGCTTGTTCCGGGAGCATGTCTGCGCGGCATCATCCGGGTCCCAGACCTTAATGCCAGTTCCCAGAAGGCCATTCTGGGGCCCAGGCCTCGAACCAAGAACACAGGCCAGTATTGGGGGACAGACCTATATCCTTAGTTCACACTACCATCCCATGACCCAGAGGTCCAGCCCCTGACCCAGACCTCCACCCGGGGCCTAGAGAGCCCTCTAGTGCCCGGACCTCCCTCCCAGGACCCAGACCTACATCCGGGTCCCAGACTTTCATGGGGGGTGGGCCCAGACCTCAAACACAGAATCCAGTCTTGTATCTGGGGACCAGATCTCCATTTGTAGTCCAGACCACCATATCATAACCCAGATGTCCATCCCAGGCGCCAGACCTGCCCCCAGGGCCTGACCTCCCTCCAGGGCCCAATCAGACCTCCCAGGACCCAGACCTCCCTCCCAGGACCCAGACCTACATCCGGGTTTCAGACCTTCATGGTGGGGCCCAGAAGTCCATCCCGGGACCCAGGCCTCGAACCCGAATTCTAGTTTTTTATTGGGGTCCAGATATCCACAGTAGTCCAGACCACCATTTCATGATCCAGAGGTCCTGCCCCGACCCAAACCTCCGCCCGGGGCCTAGAGAGCCCTGTAGTGCCCAGACCTCCCTCCCAGGACCCAGACCTACATCTGGGTCCCAGACCTTCTAGGCGGGGCCCAGAAGGCCATCCCGGGGCCCAGGCCTCGAACCCAGTGTGTAGTCCTTTATTGGGGTCCAGACATCCACAGTTGTCCACACTACCATTTCATGATCCAGACGTTCTGTCCCTGACTCAAACCTCCACCCCGGGCCCAAATAGCTCGCTAGTGTCCAGACCTCCCTCCCATGACCCAGACCCAAGACCAAGACCTCCATCCGAGGCTCAAACCTACATCCGGGTCCCAGACCTTCATGTCAGGGCCCAGAAAGCCATATCCGGGCCCAGACCTCCGAAAAAGCATCCAGTGCAGTCGTGTGGGCTCAGATATTCATCCGTAGTTCTAACCACCATTCCTTGACCCAGAAGTCCAGCCCAGAGGCCAGACCTCCCTCGAGGCCCAAACCTCCCTCCAAGGACCCACACCTCCATCCGGGGTTCAGACTTACATACCGGTCCCAAACCTTCAAGCCAGGGACCAGAGGACAACCGGGGCCCAGACCTTCAAACCAGGGCCCAGAAGACCAACGCGGGGCCCAGACCTCAAACAAAGCATCCAGTCCAATAGTGGAGGCCTAGTACTCCATTTGTAGTTCAGATCACCATTTCTTGATCTAGAGTTCCAGCCCACAAGCCAGACCCCCGCCCCCCTCCTCCCTCCCCCTATCCCCCTCCCGCCCCCTCCTCCCAGGGCCCAGACCTCTCTCCAGGGCCCAAGACTGCCCTCCTGTGCCCAGACCTCTGTCCTAGGCTCAGATCTTCATCCATGGTTCAGACCTACTTACTCTTCCGCCATTTTTAATCTCTCCAGATATGTTAAATAAACTTTAATAGTAAAAGCAGCTGCTATGGAGCTGGATCCCCTACAGGGACTTCTATTTACTGTGAAGATGGAGGAGGTTGTGGGGCGGGGGTGGGGGTGGGGGTGTGGGGGGGTGCGCGCGCACAGAGAGAGAGAGAGAGAGAGTTGACAGGAGGAGCAGGATCAGGGCAGGGAAATGAGGCTCCTGACTTCCTTCTTTCTCCTTAAATGTGGAAGGATCTCAGAGCAGGCTGGGCTCATGAGGATCACTAATACTTTTTAGCTGTTTTTATTGTTATTGTTCATAACAAGGAGGGTGCCTATAAGTTGTGCTTCTTGCAATTTTAAGATCCTTTGTTCCAAAAGACTCGAAATTACAATGATGATGTTTGATGTACATTTTCATTTTTTCTTCTACAGACTTTGTTTTTGTTTTTGTTTTGTTTTTATTGATTTCAGAGAGGAAGGGAGAGGGAGAGAGAGATAGAAACATCAATGATGAGAGGGAATCATTGATTGGCTGCCTCCTGCCCGCCCCACACTGGGGATTGAGCCTGCAACCAGAGCATGTGCCCTGCCCGGGTTTTGAACTGTGACCTCCTGGTTCATAGGTCCACGCTCAACCACTGAGCTACCACAAACGGGCCAGACTTTATTTTGATGGTTCACAGAAATGTACTCAGTATTGTGCAAATATTTTGGTTAGGACTCCAACATTTAGCACAAAAGACAAAATATAAGAGTCATCACGTGAATGTGAGAGATGACAGGCAATTCCCCCGACAAGTGAGAGATTTTGAGTCAACAGTAATTATGGAGCAAAGACCTAAGTAACAGCTGCAGGGAATATTGAAATAAACAGAGCCTAGAGGCTTGTTTAAATGCAGGGTGTAACCTGGTGGAATAATGTATTATCTGGAACAAGTGAAATACTACTGACTCTATGTGTATCCTCTAGATGGCAATTTTAAAGAATGGAAGTACTTCCATGTCTTCTTGGAACATTTTTAGCCATAATGTTTACCTTTCAAAAAGTAGGGGTGATTTTATAGCCAGCTGTGTGGTTTACTGATGTGATGTATAGTAATAGTACAACATACGTATCTTTATTTGACATTGTCAGAATTGTCAGTTATTTCCTAGCCTGAGTGTGACAGCAATTTTACATTTCCTCGTTGTTTTTATTTAATAGTAATTTTTGAAAAGATTTCAACACCTATGGTAAATGATGAGAGAACAAAGAACTCTAGAAAGAGGGAGAGAGAAGAGAAAGTAGGCAAATGAATAAGAGAAGAGAAGAAAACAGTCGAGTTAAGGGCCAATAAGCGTAAAGATTAAGTGAAAAATCTTGCATCTGTCTCTAATGTGACTTTTAGGTAGAATCTTTCCTTATTAAAAATTTGCCAAGAAGGTATCAGGATCACCTCTGGCCAGAGACTAAATCGTCTTTGATTGACATCAACATGACGTACTTGTGCAGGTCCGTGGGTAACAGAGCGGACCCTTCATTCCAGACCAAGAGGACTGACTGCCTGGGAACCTTTGCATCATGTGCATAAGGATCTGGACATGGAAAGAGAAGATATAGCCTTCCTCCCTACAAAGTACTTCCTGATCATTCACCATCCTACAATTGGGAGTTCATCATCTTTAAATAATTCCTTTCTAATTGCTGTTTATAGAAATACTAGAGGCCCGATGCATGAAATTCGTGTAAGAGTAGGCCTTCTTTCCCTTGGCTGCCCACACCGGCTTCCCTCTGGCACCCAAGACCCCGGCTTCCCTCACAGCCCCAGCTTCATCCGGAAGGTCGTCTGAAAGGACGTCAGGTCTAATTAGTATATTACCCTTTTATTATTATAGATGCCTTTTGTCACCATTGAGCTACCACTTACTGAGAGCTTATTTTGTACCCGATCTGTTGCAGATACCATTCTGTAAGGCCTCTCTACTCTATCCACTAGGCAAATATCAGTGGACTCTACCCATTTCTTGTACCTCCCCTTAGTAATACTTGAAGGACATGTTTACTTGAAGTCATTATAAGCTTAACAAAAGGATTTGCTGAAAATAACTGAACTTGCATTTTAGAATCAATATATGCAGCATAATCGTCTTGATATGCTTGTAAAAGAAGCAACTAGTGAATGCATGAACGGATGGAGCAAGAGGCTAATGGTTCTCTCTCACGCTCCCTCTCTAAAATCAATAAAAATGTAAAAAAAATATATGCAGCATAATAGCATACTTATTTACAAATAGTACATATTGTGATTCTAACAGTAACATCCACTCATTTCACAGTGGAATGTAAGAGAAACTCATATTCCAGTATCACTGGAACCATTTGCCATAATATTTGAATTCAGATCATCTTTTTTTTTTTTTTTGTTTTAGTCTACCTCTGGTCCTATTTCCCTGACCCATGCTGCTCCACTAGATCTATTTCAGGATGATAATTTTAACATCAGAATGTATGTGATTTGCAGAAGGCATTTCGTTTTTCTCATCACAATTGCTCAGAATTTAGGTATTAGAGTATGTTAAATGACGTGTCAATTTTCACACTTAAGATTCCCTCTCCGTGATCCTTGCCTTTGTATGTGGAACTCCTCTGTCTGAAATCCCACCTTAACTTTCTTGTTCGACACACTCCTGTATGCCTTTCCAGACCCCCTTCAAATGTGATGCCCACCCTTCGCTTCCCAGCTAATCCACGCTTCCTCTGGGCTCCCAACGCCCCTTCTGCATAGTAGTGACTGGATCGCAATGATTTGCACATGTTTATTTCTCCCATGAAGTGTGAGCCCTCTTGAAGAAGGGAGTGTGTTTATCAATTCTATACCGTTAGCCAGCGAGAGTTTCTGGCACATAACAGGTGATGGAGAAATGACTGGGGAGTTCCTGGGGCAGCTTTTTACCTAATCACCTGCATTTCTGTTCTCTAGTTACTTCCACCCTCTTTGCTGTTAACCAAGCATGTGTAATGCAGGAAATGCTAAGGATGTGTTTATGGAACCATGTCAATGCTGACGACTTTTACCACATGTCCCCGAATGCCTTCTACAAAACTGTCTTCTGAAACTATAGTGGAAAGCGTTTTATAGGGTTTATCAATCTGGATGAAAAGCCCAATTTGGCTGCTTAACAGTCGCATGTTCATGACTCACGGGAAGGCTCATAAAAACCCATGTGATCCCAGGCAAAGGCAGGAGCAGCAGAAATCCACAACATGCCTTATTCAGAGCCTCAGGGCTATTCCTGGAAGCATGCACAGTCGGCTGGTCAATACCTCATCACTTTGAAAATGTTTACAGCTCTGTGACCAGCTGTCAAAATAGCAGAATGAGGGCCTGGAACTCTGCCACCCAGAGGTCTGGGTCATGCAGACAGACCCACAGAAGTAGATGCGTGGAAGAAAGGCTTGCTTTTGACTTTTGCTTGATAAGCTCAGGAAATGGGGCAAAGCCGCCGAAGGCAGGTTCTCTCTGGTTCGCTCTCGGCACACCGGGGTTTTGTGGTTCTGCGCGGCCTCACATGATTCCATGGCTTTTCCAAGCTGTCATCCTGGAGACGGGCTCTCACCCTGACTTGGCAGCACGCTTCTTGCCTGTAAGATCACTCGGGGCTCTACGCTCTTCTCACATTTATCTTTGTTTTGGGTTATTGAATGCTGAATCCACGCCTTGGCCACTTTATCCCTCCACTGTCCTATCTTTTCTTGATAAGGAGCTAATGAAAAGTAGATGGGTTATGAGTTATGTTGTTAATAATCTCTCTCTCTCTCTCTCTCTCTCTCTCTCTCTCTCTCTCTCTCTCCAGTTTGATCATATATTCCCAGTCATTAGGCAGAATTATAAGCTGGTAGTTTCAAGGGGCTTATCCAACTTTTCTCTCAGACTGTCCTCTCACCTCTGATGGAATGCTTCCTGGACAGGGGACTGACTGTTGGAAAGGCAGCACCGCCTACGAGATGCTGCTGGTTTTGGAGGCAGAAGGTCTGGATTTGAGTCTTCATGCTGTGATTTGCTGGGACATGTTTCTGGCCTCTCTCAACTGACCTCATTTGTGAAATGGGCTAATAAAGCATTCAGTATCTGGAGGGCTCAGGGGAGGATCTCAGTAGAATATGCACCAGTTTTCCAGGGGTGTCCTTTCAGGGTCACAGTCGCTACTGATTGGTCGGCATAGGATAGGGGGTCATCAGTCATTACATCCGGTCCTGAGGCAGCCATGGCACGGCTTTGTTTGATTTTGCTGCTTTTCTGGGCCTGGAGCGGAAACACAACTGAGGCCTAGATGTCATCTCTATTGGATCAAAACTCTGTCTCTGTGGTCAACAGACCGAGGCGTTGTTCCTAAGATTATTGAATGTGGGTCCGAACCTCACGGTCCTGAGGACTTAATGCTTAAGGGAGTGGTCACGCAAGGGCTTTTATGGGAGTCCTATGAGGCTACCCCCACCCTTGTTCCTTCTCTAAGGGGTCTACCACATGACTAGCGACATGCCACGGGAGGGAAGGTCATGGGAGGGTCCAAACCACACCGCCAATGATATGAGAGGGGAAGAAAGGTCAGTCTGGGGATGAGTTCTCACCCTACAATACTTGTCCTCCCCATTTTGCCAATTGCTGGGCCTATTGTGTCTGCTCTGCTCATGTCTGCCTAACTGCCTACTATGTCATATATTAATTATATCTTCTATAATAATAAATGTGTAATATGCTAAGTAGACCGGACAGCCAAACGACCTTCCAGACAAAGCCGGGGCTGTGAGGGCCAAGCCCCTTGCACAAATTTCGTGCATCAGGCCTCTAGTGTGTGTGTGTACTTCTAGATGCCTCCTTGCAGTTTTCCGTCTGCATACCTTACTAAAATCTGCATGAAATCTCCAGGTACGAATGCAGCTTTCTTATGAAAATCATCGCCAGTTAAAACACTTTGTCAGGTTGATGAAAAGGATAGTTAAGAATCAAAATAGCAAGCTGGCTACCAAAGGGTTTTTTCTGTTGACCTTGGGAATCTGGAAAAAAAAAAAAAGTGGGTTGTTTCCACCTTTCGGCTATAGTGAATAGTGCTGCTATGATCACTCGTGTACAAGTATGTGTGTGAGTCCCTGTGTTCAAATCTTTGTCCCTAGGAGTAGAATTGCTGCTACCCGTCCATTGTTATATGTGCCCCTTTTACCAATGCTGCCATTTGAGCCCCAGTGACTCTATCTGCCAATGTGGCTTCCAGAGAAAAATCAATAACCGCTTTACATTAAAGATCTGTGAAAGGATTTGAGATGATCACCTAAATACATCTCAGCCAAAGCTAAAGAAGTTGGCTCCTGGGAAGAGTAAGGAGGCCGCCCTGCATGCTTCCCTTGCCTCCCTTTTCTTCACGATAAGGATCTCGGCCAGATTGTGAACTTTGTCAGATGGGCTGGGTGAACTTGGCTGTGGTGAGCCCATGGATGTGTATAAATCTGAGCACAAGTGCTGGATTTAGGGACATCTATGAAACCGTTTCCAAAGGGCAAGCCCTCAGGGCGTTTCTGTACCCTTGTGTTTGTATTCTCTTGTTGGAAGTCGTTCAGCTGGCTGACTTGTTGTTTATATTGGCTGCCATGTAAGCATTATCTAGAACAAATTTTGAAAATTAGAACAGCAGAGGGGAAAATAGAAAGGATTTGATACTAGCCAAGCTTAAGGTCAGTTCTCTGAATTACAACATGCTACCTGTACTGTGACGATCTGGGTTGCAGTAGGTTTTCTGTCCTCCACCATGTGAATGCCCTGTCTACTAAATTTGGAAACACTTCACTGTGGCAGTTTTAAGGCCTTAAGTCACCCTTGGCTTTGGTTAGGACTAATTCTAAGAAATGGATGCTGTTTTAAACAACACATGTCCCAGAGTTCTCCTTTGGAGAGCTGCTCAATCTTGGAAAGTTAAGCGTGTGCTTTATGTTAGTCAAAGGGATGAGCACAGGGACATACAAGGTATTAAAAATAGTTGTGTGCAGTCAGGAGTCCTTCCCTTACACCTTGGCCTTTTAATTCAAGAGCGGTTACTTCTGATGCGGGCAAACGGTGGCCAACTGCCTCTGCAAGAGTGAGGGTTCTCACCCTCTGGGCTGAGGTGCTCCAGCTGCTGTGAACCCTCAGAGCTCCCCCCACACCCGAGACTCAGATTTTCTGCTGTGACAATGGAGCAATTAAACAGAGATGAGGTCGCTAAGGTAGTTAAGTTTCTGTCCATAAATCTTGGTGAGAACCTTGCACAGGCCCTGCTCAAATTCTTTTTTTTATTTTTTTATCAGAATCCCAAGTCAACAGGAAAAACCCTTTGGTAGCCAGCTTGCTATTTTGATTCTTAACTATCCTCTTCATCAACCTGACAAAGTGTTTTAACTGGTGATGATTTTTATAAGAAAGCTGCATTCGCACCTGGGGATTTCATGCAGATTTTAGTAAGGTATGCAGACGGAAAACTGCAAGGAGGCATCTAGAAGTACAGCATTCGGATCTAGAAAAATAATTAGCAAACAATCCAAGAAAAACTTCGAGTTTTAAATTCTGTGGTTCCAAAGGAGGCTTCCCTTGCCATCTCTCCACAAAAAGCATGAATTTCGTGCATCAGGCCTCTAGTATCAAGCCTGTGGCACCTAATAGTTTGCCAAGCCCCTTCATTTACTAGGCATCAGGCATCGTGCAGTGTAATCTTCTCCCAAACGTAATCCCTGCTTTACAGATAAAAGAATTAAGAATCTGGAGGAAATAGAGCCTAGTCCTCAGCAGTCTGGGTTCAGAAGTAAACTGAACTAGGATTAAATCCTGGCTCCACCTCCATCAAGTTAATGGATTTCTCTTAGCTTAGTTTCCACATCTTTAAAATGGACCCGATGAAACCTTAGTAACTAGGTCTTCTGGTTGCCAAGGGGGTTAAATGAGTTGATATGTAAACGTAACTAAGCAAGGAGCATTCAGAAAGGGGTCCTTCCACTACCCTCTGCTGTGACATGTTTTTGTTGTTGTTTTTTAAATATATTTTTATTGATTTCAGAGAGGAAGGGAGAGGGAGAGAGAGAGAAACATCAATGATGAGAGAGAAACATTGATTGGCTGCCTCCTGCATGCTGCCTACTGAGGATCGAGCCCACAACCTGGGCATGTGCTCTGACTGGGACTCGAACCCTCCTGATCTCCTGGTTCATAGGTTGATACTCAATTACTGAGCCATCAGCCAGGCCGCCATGACATGTTTTAATCCTTTGGCTTCTGTTCTCATAATAGGCTCCTATCTGTTAGTATCCATTAAAGGGAGGCCACAAAATTGAGTCCATCCAACCATCCACAATATAGGCCCTTTCATTGGAAAAATTTCACAAAACCAGTTTTTCTCTTTGCTGAAATGGTGATAAGAATGGTTTCAATCTCAATGGGCTGTCAAGAGGATAAAGTGAGATAATAAATTCAGTGCCTTTATCAGGGGCAGAAATAGAATAGTGGGGATTAGTTATTATTATAAGAAATATTAATCATGCTCTGTTAACTGTGATTCTTTTGTTCTGATTAAAGAAAGCACATTCTGACCTGGCTGGAAGGTGTACACCCCGAGACCTGGGAGTTAACCTCGAAATGCCAGTCCATTCTCCTTATCTGAGAACTGCCTCTCATTGTGGAAAGATTAACAACCTTGTTGCCAAAACAATGGAGTCCCAGGTTGCCACCACCTAGAGGCACTGCCCTTTGCAACCCCCCAGCCCGCATTGCCTGTAACCTGTAACCACTATACCCATTCCTGTCATACTTCCCCCTGTAATCCTTGTCCTTCTGCCCAATATAAGCAGTTTATGGGGGTGTGGGGAAGAGCAGATTTTTGTGTGGATGACCTGTGGCTCTCCCATGTTGCTGGCAATATTGGAAAATAAAGCACTCATATACGATTCAACCCTGTCTCTGCTTAATTGACTCAAGTAGTGGCAGGTAGCCTGGACCCATTTGTTGTCCAGTTTCACCTTTAATCAATATACTATTTACTGTCTATTATTATTTTTACTATCACTTAACCTTTAAAATCTATACTAATTTCCTTGCCATTCTACATTTCTCAAGGGAAGAAAGGATCTGTCCCTACTTTGCATAAGAAAAATTTACAAGAATAATTATTCTTAAACCATATCCATTTATTTTCTATTTTCAGACTTGACCATTGACTTAATTGCGCCATGTACACTGCAATTCATGTACGAGAGGACCAAGCACTCTGGAACTACATCTCCAATGCAGCACTATTTACAGGGCGGCCTTGGGCAAGTCACTTGACCTTTTTGTGCCTTGGTTTCTTCAGCTGTTAAACAAGAGGATCGAACTAAAGTGTCTTTTAGCACTAAGATAACATGTTGAAAATCTTGCCATAGATACAGATGAGTATTATCTCTCCATCATAATTATTTTTATTGTTTAAAACTGATGCCGTTGTAATAACCTGGTTATTATTTAACAGGAAAGGAGTCCAAATAATGTAAGTATGCCATTTACACAGCTTTACCAAAAAGCTGAATGTAACATTCTCCAAGTCTATTCCCTGCTGACTGATGGGGGAAGGGACTATTCAAAGGCAGTTTAGACACATGCCCAGTAAGGTCTGAATGACGTGAGGAAATGCTTGCCTGTCAATCACACCTGGAAACAGGTAATTGGCCGGGATGGGCATGGCCTCTGTAAGCATGTTAAGTCTAAACACCTACATAAACTTCTAGACAAAGGAGCCACTTTCTCTTGGCTCCAGGGTGCCTGGCTCTTGGGACTCCAGATTTAGAACCAGATTTCCTTACAAAGCTGTGAAGTTCCCTCAACACATTTGGAACCCTCTTAATTACATATTTTCCTTGGAGATTTCCCCCGTTCTTTTTAATATATTTTATTGATTTTTTCTTACAGAGAGGAAGGGAGAGGGATAGAGAGCTGGAAATATCGATGAGAGAGAAACATCGATCAGCTGCCTCCTGCACACCCCCCACTGGGGATGTGCTCACAACCAAGGTACCTGCCCTTGACCAGAATCGAACCTGGGACCCTTCAGTCTGCAGGCTGATGCTCTATCCACTGAGCCAAACCGGTTAGGGCTTCCCCCTGTTCTTTTGCTCCATCTCCTCTGCTTTCTTTCTAGGCCTATGGGTAATTCTTGGAACTTACTTCCATCATCATCCTGGTTATTCTCTTAGTTGCTTTTTTGTTCCCTACTCCTTGGATTCTATGACTTGGGTTTTCTCAAGTCTGGTGATTCTTGGCTGCCTGTTCATAGCTAAGTGTGGAAGCTGTGTGTTTACAAAAACATTGGCAGTCAGCAGACTGATCACGTATTATATTCCAGGCACTATTGAGTCCTTGGGACTTAAAAGAGAACGTGCAAATGGAAATAATATAAATATAAAACTATAATTATATGTACAGAAATATAAATGTTTATACACAAGGGACAGTAGTGGCACAAAGGAGGAATCAGCTCCTCTTAGGCAGACTGCCCTTCGATACTAATAACGATAATAGCGTCAATAGCAGTATCTGTATTTGGTAAACTCCTACTCTGTGCAGTACTATTAAATCTCTATTTAAGCCCAGCTGGCGTGGCTCAGTGGTTGAGCATCAACCTATGAAACAGGAGGTCACAGTGATTACAAGCTAAGAGGTTTGAGGAGAAGAAATGCAACTTGTGCCCGGCCGGTGTGGCTCAGTTGGTTGAGTGTCATCTCATGCATCAAGAGGTCGCCAATTATGATTCCTGGTCAGGGCACGTGCCTGGGTTGTGGCCTTGATCCCCAGTAGGGGCGGTGGGGGGAGGGGGCGGGTTGCAGGAGGCAGCTAATCAATGTTTCTATCTCTCTCTTCCTCTTCCTTCCTCTCTCAAATCAATAAAACATATTTTTTTAAAAACGAAATGCAACGTATAACTAGGACACTTGACATACACTGCAGGCTTAGGTAAGGCTTTCCCATTAAAGGGAAACTTGAACTGAGACCTAGATATTGAGTTAACTAGATGAAAGGCTAAAGAGAGGGGAGTCAGGAGCAGAGAGCTCCCAATAAAGGAAATAGCATGTGCAAAGGTCCTGTGGGGAAGAAAAGAGAGAACTCCGAGTTTGAGGAAAGCCAACAGCAAATGCTGACTGGTCTTGGGGACAGCACGAGGCAGTGCCAGAGCCTCTGGGAGGGTGTGGAGATGGATTACGATTTGCCAGTTGCCTTCACACTTAGGTCTCATGGTAGAGAAGTGGTCTGACATGAAGGATTCCGGACCCCGGCTTCCTGCGGGAATTTAATGTGCTCGTGTGTTTCAGCACCTCGTGCTATGCTTGCCCAGGCACCGGTATCTGCTAGTTTGGGTCTTCATCTCCCGGGCCCCCATCCTTCCCTTCTGCTACACTCCTGGCTCTGTGGCTTAGACAGAAGGGAGCAAGAACACCCCATTTGCACTAAGAACAGAGAGGTGGTGGCCCCAGTTTCTCTGCACTCTTTGTAAAGAGGCTTCCTTCCCCCCCTGCCCCCCCATAGAATGACTCACCATAATGGAGAGGCAGACAGCTGAAGTACATTTGGCCAAAGCCAGTAGCACATTGTGTTGCAGAGTTGGTTGGCTTCCCTACGCCGGGCTTTCAAAAGCAATTCAAATAAGAGATGGACCAGGTGCCAGGGCCCATCGATCTGCATCTGCTAGGATTGAGGTGGATGTCAGCCATGTCCCCATTTGGCACTTCTCTCCCCGACCTTGCCAGGAAAGCACTGGAGATCGCCTGCTGATGGAAAACGGGCTGCCTGGCTTGCATTCATTTCGTTTATCTGGGTCTCTGCACAGTGGCATGGCCTCCCTCCACCATAGAATTGCCATGTTCGGATCGTTTGACTTTGGCATTTTGTTTTCATTTCTATAAGTAAAAAATATTGATAATAATCAGAGGCCTATTGGTTATTTGAGAACAGCCTATAAGAATTACGGGGATCAGTCAGCCCTTGACCCGTGGAAAGAAAGGAAACACATTTAGAGAATGAGAAGATCCAGCTGAGGAGCTGCAGTGAAAGGGGGCGAATGTTAGCAGCATTTTGGGGGCCTTCCAAACCTCCCTCCAAACTGGACTGGCTCTCTCTCTCTCTCTCTCTCTCTCTCTCCCCCCTGGCTCACTCCTCATCTGGAATGTACCTTCAATAAACCCCATTTGCTCTACTTAAAAAATAACACTGGCCCTGGCCGGTTTGGCTTGGTGGATAGAGCGTCGGCCTGCAGACTGAGGGGTCCCAGGTTCGATTCCGGTCAGGGGCATGTGCCTTGGTTGCCGGCACATCCCCAGTGGGGGGTGTGCAGGAGGCGGCTCATCGATGTTTCTCTCTCATCGATGTTTCTAATTCTCTATCCCTCTCCCTTCCTCTCTGTAGAAAATCAATAAAATATATATTTTTTTAAAAATAACACTGGACTGGCTTTGTAGAGCTCAGGGCTCTTACAGCAGAGCTATTTCTTTACCCGTGTGGGGTCCTAAACGCTGAACAATATATAAAAAAACACACTCATCACCTAACACGAGCCCAGCCCTTTCAGGGTCCTGGATCCCAGAAGGAGGGCTCCCAATGGAGTGGGACAAGCATTGATCATCGACCTCGGCGGGACCTCCAACTACCCTAACACAGGTTTGAACAAGACATGACTTCAGAGCGAAAGCCAGCCACGTTTGCATGGGGAGGTCCGAGAAAGCCTCAGAAGGCTCTCTCTGGTCCTTACACCCTTTTGGAGAAGGGCCCTGGGTACGCCTCTCACTTCACGAAGAACTTGCTGACAATGCATTACGGCTCAGGGTCCCCTAACTCTGCTTCTCTAGCTGTCATCACTGCCGTGTGCCCTCACCAGAGAAAGGCTGCTGATGGGGCTCCTGGCTTCGTGGTAATAATTAACATTTATTGAGTTCTTATCAGGAGCCAGCCACTGCCCTAAGCAAACCCCATCTCATTCCATCTTAGAACAATCCCATGAGGCAGCCTGACATAAAGATAAGAAATCTAAGAATTGGAGGGATTCAGCTGATTGTCCAAAGTCCCCAGTTCAAGGCAGAGGCTGTAAGATGGGCAGTGTGATGGCAGGGACTTTGCTCTAAACGGGAGCTAGCACACTCTGCCTGGTGGGCCATATCTGACCCACTGCTTGTTTTTGTTAATAAAGTTTTATTGGAACCGAAGACATTTGTTTAGTATTGTCTCTGGCTGTTGTCACGCTGTGACAGAGACCTTGTGGCCCACAAAGCCTAAAACATCTGACTCTTTTCAGAAAAAGTTTGCCAACCCCTGCTCTTGAGCACGACGCTAAAAAACCTCCCTGCGGATTAAATCCAAGTCCCAGACTGCGCATTCATCCCCGCCAGCCCCTCAGTCTCCAACCTGGGAGATTCCATGATTGACCTTACACTTCAGCGGACCTTAAAATGCTTGCTCAGCTAACTGGATTTAATCCGCATTTAAACAACCCCAAACTTCCTTCTAAAACTGTAAACATTTAGGCAAAAAATTATATTTGCGGCAGCCTTCAGTGGGTGAGACAAATCCTGGAGGTCAAGACTAATGGCTCTGACCGTGCGACAAGGACAGCCTTAAAGAGCAGCGTACATCTGTAGCAATTTCTTGTAAAATGTGTTATTCTGTGCGTAGCTCTTCCATAAGCTGACCAGAAAGAAAAGAGACAATTTATCACTCAGCACTTTGGAAAATAGAATATGTAAGCAAAACCTCAAGGAGACAAGAATAAATAAAAGCCTACACTAGTCCCTGCCATCTTGCAGGCATCTCAGGAAAGACAGGCAAAGAATGAGGGAGGAAGTGGGTGTCTTTTCCTAGTGGTGGGGAGGGGGTGTGGGCAGTGGGCACTCAGGCAGGCCTGAGAAGGGTTGTCCATTTTGGGGTGGTGCCTCGGAACCAGATGAGACCATATACCCCAACTCCACTCAGTCTTTGCCATGGGGTTTGCCCATATTCAGGGTCACCAGTGCTGCAGTGGTGTGGGAGGAAGATTGGGATGGGAGGCCTGGGGTCAAGTCCCAGCTGTTTGATCTCGTGTCACCTGAGGAAGTCAATGAAGGTGTGTCTGACAGAGTGAGATGAATACAAGTACTGGAGCCTAATAGTTCTGTGTGTAAATCTCAGCTCTGCCTTTACTTCCAATGTCTTATGCAAGTGACCCTTCTGAAGGCAAGGACTCTGTCTTATTCATCCCTGTGTTCCCAGCACCCAGGAAACAACAGGTACTCAATGTTGAATGAATGAATCTCTTTAAACCTCAACTGTGAAAATTATATGAGTAAGTAAATGTCAAGCCTAAGCATTTAGCAAGTGCTCAATAAGTATTACAAAGAGGACAATGGGCCCTAACCGGTTTGGCTCAGTGGATAGAGCATCAGCCTGCGGACTGAAGGGTCCCAGGTTTGATTCCGGTCAAGGGCATGTACTTTGGTTGCGGGCACATCCCCAGTAAGGAGTGTGCAGGAGGCAGCTGATTGATGTTTCTCTCTCATTGATGTTTCTAACTCTCTATCCCTCTCCCTTCCTCTCTGTAAAAAATCAATAAAATATATATTTTTTAAAAACAAAAACAAAAAAACAACAAAGAGGACAATGGGCCCAGCTGGCGAGGGTGAAGAAGAGGACCTTCACCAAGGAGCTATTATGTGATGCTGTTTTCCTTACCCCCCAACTGAGAGGCATGACGAATGTGTCTTCTGAAGAGCAGGCGTTGGAGCCAGATGGCCTTGTGAAAAAATAAGCCAATCTATGCTTTGGAATGTTCTAATGTGGAAACCCATATCCAAGCATGGGCTATGAAAAATATTATCTTTGCTATGTTTAGAAGCAACCACCATCTTTCTCTGAGTAATAAGCCTAATGTTCAGACTTATGACTCAAGCACTGTAAGTGAATGAAACTTTATCAGATTAATATTTTCAAAATATTATCCCTATTGCACTTGCAGTCTCGCTCGGGATAACTCTGCCAAGAGGGAGTCATTTGCTGGAGGGAGTTACAAATGAAGAGGAGAGAGGGCCTTGGGGGTGGCGGTGAAGGCAGAGAGCTTGCTGGCCACTGGGCCAACCTCTTACAGCTATAGAACAACCTGTGAGGACTTAAAGCACCTCAGATGGCCAGGCTCTTTGATCCCCAAACACAGCAACCACAGTGAGAGGCCCACAGGGATGCTTTAAGAACACCTGTGACTGCCCGCGTGGCTCAGTGGTTGAATGTTGACCTATGAACCAGGAGATCACGGTTTGATTCCCGGTCAGGGCACATTTCGGACTTGATCCCCAGTGGGGGGAGGGGCGGGGGGGGCGTGCAGGAGGCAGCCGATCAGTGATTCTCTTTCATCATTGATGTTTCTATCTCTCTCCCTCGCTCTCTGAAATCAATAAAAAATATATTAAGCCCTGACAGGTTTGGCTCAGCAGATAGAGCGTCGGCCTGCCGACTCAAGGATCCCAGGTTCAATTCCGGTCAAGGGCATGTACCTTGGTTGCGGGCGCATCCCCAGTGGGGAGTGTGCAGGGGGCAGCTGATCGATGTTTCTCTCTCATCGATGTTTCTGGCTATCCCTCTCCCTTCCTCTCTGTAAAAAATCAATAAAATATATTTAAAAAAAATATATATATATTAAACAAAACAAAACAAAACACCTGTGACCAATGTTGTCCAAAGAAGAATTCTGTATAGTTGTGTTTTAAAAGATTTTTTTTTGGGGGGGGGGTCCCCTCTGCTTAAAAGTCTTGTCCTCATGGTTCTGTTTAATACCAGAAACATCTACATTTTGGAATGTCCCTATGATCACACATCTGGGTCTTAAGGCAGCTAGATCCAGGCCTTGATGTGAGAAGGAAAAAACAAAAGAGAGAACAGTAATACTATTGAATATCATTTAGCATACACTCCCTATCTGTGATACTGTGATCAAGGAAATATATATTTGGTCTTTGTCCCATTCTGGGCACATCTAGCAGTTCTTCTTTATCCACAGGGGATATGATCCAAGACCCCAGCGGATGCCTGAAAACACAGGTAGTACCCCTAAATATACTATCCTACACAGACACACATACCTGTTCACTTTAAAGACGCACTTTATAGCTTCTCTTTGGCATATCCAAATTGCCAGCATCGCTACTCTTGTACTTTGGGGCTTTATTATTTTTCCATTTTGCTTTTGGAACATATGATGTAGTTTAAAAAGCTGCCCATGTCAGCCCCCAAAGTTGCTCATCTGAAAGTAATTCCAGTTGAGTAATGTAATGATTGAAACATTTCAGAGCTTTTTCCAGGGCGTCCAAACTCTTCACATGGCTTAGAAATTCTGCATCGCTTCCGACTGTTCCCAGCTGTTGGGAAGCCTTGACCAAGTCTCTCCGTAGCTCCAAAGGGGTTTTCATACCTTTAACTTCTTTAAAATATTTTTCAGTTGATCTTATAATCAGGCTCTGATTGCAGCACAATACCAGAGACAGGAACAGTCCAAGGAGGGTAAATACTATTGTAAACATTCGTGGAATCATCTGGTGGGAGAATTTTTGAACCTGGAGTCTGGGAACATCTAAAATTCTTTCTGAAGACCTGACAGGATTTTGCTGAGAAGATTAATGGGAAGAAAACTGCATGGGAAAAGGCTGTAGAGGTTGTCACCATGACTTCCTGTCTGCTTATTAGGAATAAAAAAAAGTAATTAATAGTAATTGTGAATTAAATGTATAATTCATGAGTCCAGAAAAGTTGATCCTTAGCTAAATGGATAGTGTCCTAATTCAGGGAGCAAATATCCTGTCACCCACCAAGATGACTCTATGGCTAAGGCTCTCATAGCAGAGCAGGCTCCACCGTGTACTGTCAGGGTGAAGGCGTGCTCACCCTCAACAAATGCTTTTTTCCTTTCATTTTCTCTCCTTTCCCTCACTCTCAGAATTTGTCTATGCTTCTTCTATGTTCTAAACATGATTTTATAAAAGGGCTAAGGGCATTACTGATGTTAAGCTCTATTCAAGAGCTGGGCATAAGAAGAAAACTATTCAGGGCAGAATTTCAGAAAACACAGACCCAAAGGACTTCATTCCTAGCCGAATTCTCATATGGCTCCTCAGCCCAGGAATTAGGGTGTTTGGGGGAAACCATTATGGATGCTGACCTCGCTTTTACTGTGCATCACTGAGCAACTCCCAGTGTTCAGAAAGCACCTCAGACGGCCATATTTTAGAATCCCTTCAAGGATTTTAGAAGTAGAGATAGGTCTCACCAATTATAGTCTCTTCAGTCAACTGTTCCTGCCCCCCCCCCTCCCCGCCCTTCCAGGTATAATAAAGCACATGATTTGATTCACTTACTTTTTTAAGTACTTGTACAACTTAGAATTTCATGGATTTCCAGACCATATATTTTGAAGGTCAAGACTTGTTACTGTTTTACACATGTTCTGCCTGCTGTTCAATAGGCATTTATTTATCTTGTCTGGAAGGATGTTTATTATTCTTGTATCTCCAGAGAGTATCAAGTCTTGCTTCATTATTTGTATATGTGTCCACTGGTTTTGGTTTATATGGTTAACAGGCAAAATGTTCAACTCAACAGAATTGAGGCAACTTGTTCTGCCAAAAAGAGCAAATAACTGAACTTCTAGAACAGTGGTTCTCAACCTTCCTAATGCCGTAACCTTTTAATACAGTTCCTCATGTGGTGACCCCCAATTTCATTGTTACAAATTGAACATAATTAAAGCATAGTGATTAATCACAAAAACAAAATGTAATTACATATGTGTTTTCCGATGGTCTTAGGCGACCCCTGTGAAAGGGTTGTTCGACCCCCAAAGGGGTCGTGACCCACAGGTTGAGAACCTCTGCCAAAACCAAAGGCCTTGGGAATGCTTTGGTCTTTCAGTAATCCTATATAATAAAAGCCTAATATGCAAATCAACGAATGACGGAACAACTGGTGGAACAACTGGTCACTATGATGCGCACTGACCACCAGAAGGCAGACACTCAATGCAGGAGCTGCCCCCAGGCCACCCAAGGCAGGTGCCAGTGGGGGACCCCCCCAATCACCCCACCGGAAGCCCCAAAGATCGGCCCTGATCGCCGGCCAGGCCTAGGGACCGTACCCATGCACGAATTTCATTCATTGGGCCTCTAGAGATAATATGATTTCTTGAAAATAAGCAGGACAAGCAATAATGCAGTTTTTTTAAGTGACCTAAATGTCAGGTCACAGTTACTCTTGGTCAATAACACACAAGCAAAAATATCCATAGAAGCTGCTGAGGATGTTAGACTATCCCTTAGGTGGGGGAACCATTTGTGAAGTAAATATGCTTTTGGTGTTTCTGGATTTTGTTCTCTTTGGTTTGTCTTTTAATGTGCGGTGATACAGGAGAGAACCTCACCCATCATGAGCCTCCCAATGGCCTCATGTGGAAAACAACAACAAAACGAAACACAGGTAAAGAGTTCGAAGCACAAGATACATGAAAGCAATCCTGAAGTCTTAGAAACAGAGTTTGAATATTTTCTTTGGTTTTCACTTTTTTTACTTTAAGAATAGAAACCCACAAATAGGATTATTTATGAAAACTATAACTCCAAGGCCTGCTTCAGCCATGACTGTAAGAGCACCTTTCTTAGATCTGAGTTCTTTTCAGAAAATTCTGAGAGGTTGTGTAACATTGAATGCTTTCAAGGCTCAAATCAGGAGTCAGAAAACAAACAACTCTGGGACTCATTTAAATTTAAAAATTTCTAGCATATTTGCCTTAAACCCATTCCATGGTCACGAGAGCAGTGAAATTTTATTTCACCGTAGACCCCTCCTCTTGGGCTAACTCTACGTGGAAGGCAATTGTGATGAACAATAGGTAACCGTTGTTATCCAGCCCTGTTCTCAACAAATGCAAAGAACGAGGAAGCAGAAACAAAGAGATTCGGGCAACAAAACCAACCACAGCCAACATTTATTCTTGATTTTTGTCACGACTTCTTTCGTGCTTCCTTATTTTCCTCCACACATTAAATATACAACAACCAAAAACTTTATTAATATACACATAAAGAAAACATGGGCAGCATGCAAGTGTAGTAGGTAGTACGTAAACCCAGCCAGGGGCTGTTTCTGCCGTGGGCCTCTCTGTGGTCTGTGGAGGGCTTGTGGCGCTCCCAAGTAGAAGAACCGCAAACGAAGAGCAACACGTGCCACAGTGAACTAAAGAAGACTAACAACACCCAAGAGTTTCTGTTCAAACTAAGGGACAAAATTCATCTTTTAATTTTAAATAAAACTTCACTTTGTTTTTTTTCTCCAACAAATGTTTTTAAATTAGTGAAATACTAAAGGAGAAAGGAAGGAGACGAAGGATGGATAAGAAGCATAAACTGAATCCAGGAAGTTCTGTGGTGGATGACTGATAAATCTCCTTGATAAAGAAAAAAAAAACCCAGACTATTTCATCATCCCATCTTTCCCTAAAGGGGAAAAACACATATATTTTGTTTTGGGATAAATAGCTAAGGCTTTTGCAGAGGGGAAAGTATTGTGAGAAAATGGAAAATATCTCTGATGTCTATAGCACACGAAATACCTAAAAGTTATAAAATATTAAAGGGCAAGAAGGCATATCTGTAAAAAATTATAGTGCATATGTTGGATGAAAAGCAAAAATTGTGGGATTAAATGGTGGTGTTATCCAATGGCACTTGGGACAAATATTTCTTTTCAAATTCAGTTTCTCAGAGGTGTGGCTTCAGATCCCTGAGCACTTTCAACATTATCTTTGCCTTTATTCTTCTTCAGTCGTATAAACACAACTGTTAAAATTACACCTGAAAGAGAAAACTCAGGGTCAAATAGATGGAATCTTAAAATGTACTGTCACATTTATTTATAAAGCAGTAAGTACCCTGGTAGGAAAAAGTGACTCATACAACTTCATTTATGCTTGTGGTTCAACAAAATTGTTTTTTTTTTTTTTTTAATATATTTTTTATTGATTTTTTTTTACAGAGAGGAAGGGAGAGAGATAGAGAGCTAGAAACATCGATGAGAGAGAAACATCGATCAGCTGCCTCGAGAAAACTCAGGGTCAAATAGATGGAATCTTAAAATGTACTGTCACATTTATTTATAAAGCAGTAAGCAGTCCTCAGGCCGACGCTCTATCCACTGAGCCAAACCGGCCTCGGCACAACAAAATTGTTTTGTCCTGGTGAAAAGGGGATTGTAGGCCTTGACCTTCTTGGATAAGTAAGCTTATCACTTTTCTTATTGTCAGTAAGTATGCACCAAGTCCTAAATCATAGCTAAGCTGGTAGCTATTGCTTGGTCTCTATCAAAGAATATAGAGTCTAATACCTGCACTACTCTGAAAATTAAGTGTGTAAGCATCAGACAGAGTTCCTGAGCTTTGTACATAGTCAATAAATGTTGATTCCAGTCTTTCATCCCTTTCCACAGAAGAAATAGTCCAATCAGAACAACCAGAAAGTTGTTCTCAGACGTGCTCACCTGCCTAGAGCCTACTTTCACTGTGTCCACATCAAATATCACATTTCTTTGTCACCTTCCTCATGGCTCCAGATTGAGACTATCTAACCTCTGAGATTTTCCCCATTTCTGAACTCCTTTAAAATTACATTGTGCCTTTTAAATGTGTACTACAAATCAGAGACCGATATGGAAAAGGGAGTAGTTGTTTTTTAATTAATATGCCATATTTAATTAATTAATATGCCATATTTAATATTTAATTAATATGGCAAGTTCACAGGAGGAATCCTGGCAGAAAAGACTGGATGCTCAGAGACCCATTTAGAAACTTAAACAAGGACCCTACCCTGGCAGGTGGCCCCTGGTGGCTCTGGAGCCCCTCCAAAGAAGTGCCCCAATCTGGGGGTGGGGAACCTACCCCCACACACCTCTGCCACCCACACCAGAGGCCTACATGCTACATCAGTGCATCAGCAGCAGTCGCAACTGAACACCACATCCAGCTGAGCCAGGGGTCTGTCCCGTCATGTAATCATGACAATTGTGCCACTGGGCCCCATAGAACACCTCTACATAAGGGCACTCTCAATGCTGTAAGACATGGCTGATCTACCTAATATGTACAGTAAACACAGAGACTTAGGCAAAAGAAGAGACCGAGGAATATGCTCCATACAAAAGTACAAGATAAAACCCCAGAAAAAGGACCCAATGAATGGAGATAAGCAATTTACCAGATAGAGTTCCAAGTAATGATCATAGGATGCTCACTGAGCTCAGAAGTATGGATATACACAGAAAGAACAAAAAGATAGAAAATGTAAGAGAGAACCAATAAGAACTGAAGAATACAAGAAACTGAGATGAAAAAATGCACAGAGGGAATCAATAGCAGATTAGCTGATGAAAAAACAAACAGATAAGTGATATGGAAGACAAAGTAATGGAAATCACCCAATTAAAACAGCAAAAAGAATAAAATAAATTAGGAGAGTATCAGAGACCTCTAGGACATCAAGTTTACTAACATTTGCATTAAAGAGGCTCCATAAGGAAAAGAAAAAGGACAGAAAACCTATGTGAAGAAATATCAGCTGGACAATCTCCCTAGCCTGGCAATGGAAACAGATAACCAAGCAGGGGTGGGGAACCTTTTTTCTGCCAACGGCCATTTGGATATTTATAACATCATTTGTGGGCCATTTAAAAAGAGCAAATAACTGAACTTCTAGTATATTTGCCTTAAACCCATTCCATGGTCACGAGAGCAGTGACTTATAATTTACCTTATAAATTAGCCTGCTATAGTTTGTCAAACATTTAATTAACTCACCCCTAATGCCTTGGCAGGGCCAGACCAAATGATTTCGAGGGCCTTATATGACCTGTGGGCCAGACATTCCCCAGCCCTGAACAGGAAGCACAGACAGTCCCAAACATGATGAACCCAAAGAGACCCACACGAATAATTTAAATGTCAAAAGTTAAAAACAAAGAGAAAAATCTTAAAAGTAGCAAGAGAAAAAAAGTTACAGACAAAGAAATCCCCATAAAAAATCAGCTGATTTTTCATCAGAAACTTTGCAGACCGGAAGGCAGTGGCACAATATATTAAAAGTGACGAAAGGAAAAACTTATAACCAAGAAATACTCCACCAGATAATCTTACCCTTCAGAACTGTAGGAGAGAAAATGAGTTTCTCAAACAAGCAAAAGCTAAAAGAGTTCATCACCACTGCACTGGCATTGCAAGAAATATTAAAGAAACTTCTGAGAGCAGAAAAGAAAAGGCTAAAACTAGATATAAGAAAATATATAAAAGGAAAAAATCTCACTAGCAGAGGCAAACATGTAGTAAAACTAGTGGATCAACCACTAATAAAGCTAATATAAATGTTAAAAAAACAAAAGCTGTGAAATCATTTATATCAACAATAATTAGTTAAGAGATACAAACATACACACACAAAGAAAGATATATAATGTCAAAAACATAACGTGGGTGAGGGATAGAGATGTAGTACTTTTAGAAAGCATTTGAACTTAAGCAATCAACAACTTAAAATAGACTATTATATACTATTATATAATCTCATGGTAACCACAAACCCAAACCTTTAATACATACACACAAAAATAGAGAAAGAAATCTAAATATAACACTAAAGAAATTCATCAAATCACAAGGGATGAAAGCAAGAGAAAAAGAAAGGAACAGAGAAGAACTACAAATATAACCAGAAAACAACAAACAAAATGGCAAAAAACACATACCTATCAATAATTACTTTAAATATAGACTAAATGCTCCAATCAAATGACAGAGGGGGGCTGAAAGGAAAACATATCAAGACCTATACATAATGTTGTCTACAAAAGACCCACTTCAGATATTTAGATATTCACAGACAAAGTGAAGGGATGGAAAAAGACATATGCAAATGGAAACTAAAAGAAAGCTGGGGTAGCAACACTTAGACAATATAGACTTTAAAACAAAGATTGTGAGATGAGACAAAGAAGGGCATCACATAATGATAAAGTGATTAATCCAACAAGAGGATGTAACACTTGTAGACATCTATGCACCTAATGTAGGAGCACCCAAATATGTAAATAAATAAAATACTAACTGACATAAAAAGAGAGATGGACAGTTATACAATTATAGTAGGGACTTTAATACCCCACTTTCATCAATGAATAGATCATCCAGAGAGAAAATCAACAAGGAAAATTTGACCTTAAAGGACATATTAGACCACATTAACTTAATAGATACATATTAACATATATATATTTTTAAGTGCATATGAAACATTCCCCAGGATAGAACACATGTAGATCACAAAACAAGTCTCAATAAACTTAAGAAGACTGAAATCATATCAGGCATCTTTTTTTACCACAACGGCATGAACTAGAAGTCTACAGTGGGGATAAAACTGGAAAAAACACAAATACATCCAGACTAACCAACATGCGTCTAAACTACCAAGGAATCAAATAGGAAATTAGAAACTATCTTGAAATAAATGAAAGCACAACTCTTTGAAATGTATGGGATGCAGCAAAAGTAGTTCTAAGAGGGGAGTTCACAGCTATAAAGGCTGACTTTAAAAAAAAGAAAGAAAGAAAAGAAAATCCCAAGTAAAAGTAAAAAATCTAACTCTAAACCCAAATGAACTAGGAAAGAAAGAACAAACCCAAAGTAAAGAGAAGGAAAAAATAATTAAGATTAGAGCAGAAATAAATGAAATAGGAATTTAAAGAAAAAAACTTAAAAAGAGGTGGTTCTTTGAGAAGAAACAAAATTGATAAAACTTTACCCATACTCAAAGATAAAAAGAGAAGTGGCCCAAAGAAATAAAATCAGATATAAAAGAGAAGGTGCAACTGAAACCACAGAAGTACAGAGGATCACAATAGATTACTATGAATTATAATTATACACCAACATTTATGCTTTATTTCCCAAAAGTAACCAATCAGGCAATGATGGGAAGAGGGTGATACTAAAACGGTACCTCCAACCAGGAAGGTTTGATATGGTTTACTGGTGATCTATATTCTTGGCTATAGCCCAGGTTACCATTTGAGCAGCCACCAGAGCAACCCATTAAGACAGACCCTTAGGTGAGCTGATGTTTCTCAGGACCAGAACAGAAATCCTTGAATCTGAGAGATTACACTCACCAATGACCAAAAATGTGGTCAGGAGTATGCCAACTGTCGCGCCCACAGTAGGTATCCCAGGCATATGACCTACTGGCCGGAAACACCTCCCTTCCACACACGAGCAGAAAGTGACTGAAAAGCAGAACAGGATTTAGTAGTTTAGGTTTTTGAGTAAACAATTGCAGAACCTCATATCAAAGGTGACACATCTTTCAAACTACGCTTGGAAACAGACACTATCCCAGGTTGTCTGCAGCAAAATGCCTACCTGATAAAGAGACAGTCGCCTCCAAGGGTGGCCGACCTCCATCGTTGATGCGGATTGGGACGTTATAAACTCTCTCCTCGAAGCTGGTGTGTTTGGTGGAGAGTCTGGCATGAGTGCCTGTCAGAATAGCGGTAAAATGAATGGCAACTTCAGTACCCAGATCAGCAGGAATCAAGCTCATATTTGTATCACATACTGAGGGTGACTGGGAAACGGTTAAATATGAGTTAAATTGCCCTAACTGGTTTGGCTCAGTGGATAGAGCATCAGCCTTCGGACTGAAGGGTCCCAGGTTCGATTCCAGTCAAGGGCATGTACCTTGGTTGTGGGCACATCCCCAGTAGAGAGTCTGGCATGAGTGCCTGTCAGAATAGGGGTAAAATGAATGGCAACTTCAGTACCTCTCCCTTCCTCTCTGTAAAAAAAAATCAATAAAATATATTTAAAATAAATAAATAAATAAATATGAGTTAAACTACCCAAAGTATCTCCACTCCACATGTACCTTCCATTATGTCAAAAGGAGTTAATGCATTTTTCAAGTCCTCAGTTTATGATTTAGAAACAAATACTAAATACAGTCAGTTATCATAATCCCCAGCAGTTACATTCATAAAGTTGCCATGAACACTGAATGATAAAGAAAAAATATTTGAAGAAATTATTGCTAATTTCCCCACCCCCAAATTTAATAAAAACTAAATTCTCAATCCAAGAAAATCAGCAAATCTTAGGGGAAAGGAAAAAAAAACCACCACAACTATGAAAAGGCACATAATAATCAAATTGCTTAAAGTTAGTAATAAAGAGAAAATCTTTAAAGCATCCAGAGTAAAAAGACACATTACATTCAAGGGAACAAAAAAGAAAAAAATGCAATGCAGAATACAGTGGAGAAATCTTTAAAGTACTGGGGAAAAAAGGCTCAATAAATTGAAATGTATTTCAGTCAAATGTTCTCTGGTCATTATGGAATTAAATTAGAAATCAGTAACCAGAAAGATATAGAAAATACCCGAATATTGGGGAACTAAATAACACACTTCTAAATAACTCATGGGTCACAGAAGAAATGTAAAAAAAAAAAATTAGAAAGTATTTTAAACTGAATGAAAATGAAAACACAATACATAACTTTGTGGAATGCAGTTAAAGTGATACTAAAAGATAAGTTTATGGCACCAAATGCCTATATTAACAAAGAAAGAAGTTCTCGAGTTAATTACCTCAACTTCCACCATAATGAAAATAATACAAGAACAAGTTAAATATAGCATAAGAAGAATAAAGAAAATAATATATATCTACAAGCAATGAAATACAAAACAAAAACACAATAGAGAAAATCAATGAAATCAAAAGCTGGTTCTCTGAGAATATCAATAAAATGAATAGCCTTTAGCCAGATTGATCAGCGAAAAAAAAAAAGAGACATTATTTTCCAATATCAAAGTGAGGTCATACCACCACAAAGCCTAAAGATATGAAGAGAATAATAAAATAATATTACAAGTAACTTGTGCCAATAAATTAAATAAATCAAATGAAATAGACAAATTATTTGAAAGATGTAAACTACAAACTCAACCAAGAAGAAGTCTATAACTTGAATAGCCCTGTAATCTATTAAAGAAGTTGTATTTGTAGATAAAACTTTCTACAGGACAAATCTCCAGACAAATACCTTGGCTTGTTCCTGATCTTAGGGAGGAAGCTCTCCTCTTTCACCATCACGTCTAAAGTTAGCTGTGGGTTTTCACAGACGCCTTTTGTCAGGTTGAGGACTTTCTCTTCTATTCCTAACTCGCTGAGAGGGTTGTTTGCTTTTTAAAAATTAGGAATGGGTGTTAAAGTTTTCAAGTGCTTTTTTTTGCATCTATTGAGATGATTGTATGGTTGATTCGTGTGTGTGTGTGTGTGTAATTTGTTTGAAATTAAAATGCACTGTTGAAAATGAAAACGCAAGCCACCGCCTGGGAGAAAATGTTTGTAAACATGTACCTGACAGATCATGTGTATCTTTACTAGACAAAGAACGCTGATGACTCAACAATAGATGCCAAAGAGTCAATTTTTTAAAAATGGGCACAACATTTGTCCAGACACTTCACCAATGAAGATATATGAATGGTATATAAGTACATGAAAAAATGCTCACCATCATTAGTCACTAGGGAAATATTAATTAAAACCATCATGAAATACCATTACACTCCCACTAGAATGGCTAAAATTAAAGAGACTGAGCATAGCAAGTATTAAGGAGAATGCTGAGGACTCTCACACAATGGTGGGACTATAAAATGTTATAGACTACTTGGAAAGCAATGTGACGGTTTCTTTAAAATTTAACCATACAGCTACCATAGTACCCAGCATTGCACTTCTAGATATTTAATCAAGAAAATGGAAGTATATGCTCCAACAAAATACTTCTTCACAAATGTTCATTGCAGCTTTATTTGTAATAGCAAAAATTGGAAGTCGCCTAAATGACAATCAATTAGTGAGTGAATAACAGATTGTGATAGAGTCATACCATGGAATACTACTCTGCAATTAAAAAAAAAAGATGTATTGATACACACAACAACATGGCTAAAACCCAAAATAAATATGCTCAGTGAAATTAGCCGGATGAAAAAAGATTACATATTGTATTACTTTATTTTGATAAAATTCTTGAAAATGCAAACTAATCTATAGTAGATAGTAAGCAGATCAGTAGTTACCTGGTGATGGGGGAAAGGCAGAGTGGGCTGAAACTGGGGACTCTAACAGCGTGTAAAACTTTTTTTGAGGGGAGGGGAGTTGAAATAGAATTATCCTGATTGTGCTGACTGCATTCAATGGTGTTGACATATGTCAATTTTTATTTATTTATTTATTTTATTTTTCAATATATTTTTTTATTTCAGAGAGGAAAGGAGAGGGTTAGAGAGATAGAAGCATCAATGATGAGAGAGAATCATTGATCAGCTGCCTCCTGCACACCCCCTACTGGGGATCGAGCCTGTAACCTAGGCATGTGCCCTTGGCCGGAACTGAACCTGGGACCCTTCAGTCTGCAGGCCGATGCTCTATCCACTGAGCCAAACTGGTGAGGGCATATGTCAATTTTTATAAAATTGTATGCTTTAAATGTGTGCTGCTTATTGTATGTCAATTATCTATAATAATAAAAGTGTAATATGCTAATTAGACCAGATGACCCTCCAGATGAAACAAGGGCTGCGAGGGAAGCCGGGTCCTGGGTGCCAGAGGGAAGCCGGTGCCTGCAGCCAGGGGAAGGAAGGCCTACTCTTGCACGAATTTCGTGCATCGGGCCTCTAGTATTTCAATAAAGCTGTTTTTAAACATCATTATGAAATCTGTTTCTCAGCTGCCACTGGAAATTTTGCAAATGCTACTCAGATTATCCAACTATCCATCTCCATACACTACAGGGGTGGCTGTGTGTGAGCCATCTTTCCTCCCTCCAAAGCCTGGGGCTCTCTCCCCTCTGGGGAGCTCCCCTCTGCAAGTTCCCAAAGCAGGCGGCTCCTCCCTGGAGCCTGGGGAATGCCGTGTGCTGAGCGCTGCAGGCCCATCGAGGCACATAAAAGCCCATGCCATCATCCACCAGTGTTTTCCTCGATGTGCTTTTGACAACTCACCGTTGATTTTGGAAATTTCCCAGTCGTTTTGTAAGCTTTCGCTGCCAAGGGCAAATGTAAACTGAAATGAATGCAGATCATCGTCCCTCGCCTGGATGATGTGGCTTCCGGGCGCGCTGAGCGGGTGGCAGAAGAACAAGCCTGTGTACTC
Organism: Myotis lucifugus; assembly: GCF_000147115.1. Taxonomy (NCBI): domain Eukaryota; kingdom Metazoa; phylum Chordata; class Mammalia; order Chiroptera; family Vespertilionidae; genus Myotis; species Myotis lucifugus. The sequence continues at coordinate 6,345 of NW_005871780.1, read as the reverse complement.
CTTCGCTAGCCGCGGGGGGTTGTCGTTCACGTCGGTCAGAGCCAGGTGGAACCCCGCTGCGGTGCTCAAGGAAGACCCACCTAGGGAATTGAGTGATTGAAAGGAATATCAGCTCTCTCATTTCCTCTTAGTAAGAAAGAATATTTCATTCTTTTTTTTAAAATTACAATTCAAGTTAGTTGGGTATATTGAGGTAGCAGAAAGATAACAAACGTTTAGAATCAGACCTGGTTAAAAAGCCTTCATGATAATAATAAGATTGATGTGCTAATGTCTTATAGACATTACTTCAAAACGGCTCTGATTTGCATTTGCAGGTAGAAGACTGAGGCCCAAAGAAGGTGTGTGACTTGTCCAAGGTCATACGGCAAGGAAAGCTTCCAGCCCAGGAGGCCTGAGGTCAGAGCCCACACCTTCCATTGCTCCTCAGCACTGACTCGGGCATGTCCGTTATGTTTTCTCAGCCTCGGTTATTCGGCTGCCATGCATGTGGCTCTGGGAGGACCCCACATGCCGCGTTCTTAGGAAAGAGTGAAGGGCTGCACAGTAGTTACTCTGGTAGGGGGGTGAGCAACTTGGACGCGGTAGCCTAGATGGTTGGTAGCTATGTGATCGTGAGCAAGCTGTGTAGCTGCTCAGTGCCTTGGTTTCCTCATTCATAAAATATGGTCGTTAACAGTACCTACTTCATAGGAGTAAGTCATCACACCGAGTGCTTCAAACACGGCTGTCAGTGCAACATAAAGACTATGTTCTCGTTCTCCCTGACTTCAACACAGATACTGTTTCTACAATTTCTAGCTCTAACCCGCTTTGATTACAGTGATCCCTGTCTTCTTGCTTTTCTTTTCAAATGTTTTCTATGCCCCTGACTACACTTGAAAAGCTACTGTGCTCTTGGGTCATTTCATCGATTATTTCAGGGATGCCAACTGCCAATTGGAGCAGGTTGTGAACCTGGTTTTGATTCATCGATCTGCTCAATGCGCAAGGCCTTTAGGACACATGCAGAGTGAAGTGAAACATCAAGATGAGAGAGAGAAACATCTCAGAGAGAGAGAAGCATCAATGATGAGAGAGAATCATCGATTGGCTGCCTCCTGCACGCCCCCGCCCCCACTGGGGGTCAAGCCCACAACCTGGGCATGTGCACTTGACCGGGATTGAACCTGGGACCCTTCAGTCCTGAGGCTGATACTCTATCCACTGAACCAAACCAGCCAGGGCTCCCTTCACTTTTGTATCCTTCTTGTTCTTCCACTCTAAGCTATTCTGACAATCTGACCCACTCACTTTCCCTCCCTCTTATTTCTATTGGTGTGTCCCCTATTAATTTGTTACTTTTTTTTTTTGCTCACCTACTTCAGTTGCCACCACTTGTACGCGATACAGACTTTCAGCTTCCCTGTCCAGTGGAGCCGCAGTGAAGATCTCGCCAGTGGCAGGGTCAATTCTCAGCCAGCCTCTCGTGTCGCCTCTCAGGGAATAACTTCATAAAGTGAAAAGAGCAACAGAAAGCCCATGTTACTTTATGTGGAAACGGGAGGATAGTTTATGCATCACTATGCTGTTATGTCCACATTATCCCTTGCGTATTATTTATGGCATATTTTAAAGATCATTATGTAATACTATTAATGCTTTATTTGCATATCTTCTATCTTCATATCTTCAAAACGGGGATTTGCTCATCTTTACAAAGCGGTAGTTGTACTTGTTTCATTAGAAAATGTATAGCCACAAACTCAGGGGGAAAAACAGGTAAGCTTTTCTGGCAATCAAAGAATTCTAATGAAAACAACCTGGAAACATCTTTTAAAATGGATTAGTAAACCACCCTTCTAAGAAAACCTGAGATGTTGTGTGAATGGGTGGATACTCGGAGGCCACTGGTGGCCCCGTGAACTCTTTCATTCAACAAACATCTACTGAGTGTTTAGCAAACATCAGGCAGACAGATTACAAAAAGAGGCTCCTGGGCCAGTAGAGGAGACACACAGAGATAAATAACTCCAATGGAAAGTGGTAAAGACAGTGAAAGGGACCCTATGGAGCCCCAGAGAAGTTCATGGGAATCAGAGCAGCCTTTCTGAAGGAGTAGCTGAGGCAAGAAAAGGAGCTGCTTTGAGCAGAAGGGACTGCACGTGCTGTCACTTGGAGGCCAAGGAATAGCTTGCCCTGTGGGAGAGTCAGGCGCTGCAGCAGTGTCGGGGTAAAGATGGGAAGCCATGGATGGAAAAGACGAAGCCAGAGAGCCTGGAACGAGCCAGATCGTGGGAAGCAGTGGGCAGCCTTGGAATGGTGTTCAGCAGGAAGGCAACCTAGTCATATTGGTGTTACCAGTGGCACTCACTGGTAGGTGTGTCAGATGAATTTGAGAGAGACAAGACTAGAACCACAGGAAAAACAATTGGTACAGCCCTCTGTGGAGCAACACATCATAGCCATAGGTGGTTCATTTCTTTAGACCAAAGCATTTCACCTCTGGAAATTTTCCCTCAACAAAAACAATTTAATCGAAGTGATAAAAGAATTAGATGCATACAAACATGCAAAACATTTTATATAATAAAAAAATACTGAACACAACCTACATGCTCAAGAAAAGATAATGATTAAAAAGTTATGATGTGTTAGTTCAGCAAATTATTTTTTCCAATTATAGTATATTCTATATGCCAAGCACTGTGATGGCTTGTGTGTGCACAAGAAACCCTATGTAACCAGGATTTCATCCCTGAGTGAGATGGGAACCCTTTGGAGGGCTCTCAGAGGAGTCATGTGATCTGATTTCCATTTTTAAAGGACTATTCTGATTGTAGTAAATAGACTCAGTGTGGGGCAAGGATGAATCCAGAAAAGAGATGATGGTGGCCTGAACCATGGCGAAAGTAATGAGAAGCACTGCATTCTGGATGTATTTCAATGAAAAAATCTCTAATCTTTACTGGTGGATTGGATTAGGATTCATGGGGTGTTGATGGTTTATAAGTTTATGGAGCTGAGAGAAAGAATTAACTTATTCAGGCCAAAATCTTTGGAGTCATCTTAATTCTTAACTGACTTATCACTAGCCTCTGAACTGCTCATTGTTCTTTATTCTTAAAAACACTTTTCTCATTTGTCCTCCAAGACTGTTTCTTACAGGACGCTGTCCTCAGTCTTCTTCCTCACCTTTCTAATCTCATTTAATAGTATATACACTCTATCTCTTCCTTGATCTATCTGAGAGTTTTTTTAAATGCCTTTGTTTCCCCACTCATAAACTCGAATTTTATTCTCTTGCCTTTGACTAATGATTTTTACAGCATTCTCATGAAGGAGGAAGAAGCAGGTGTTAACCAAGAAATGGTTGTAAAATTATAAACGTGTCCCTCATCAGAATTTGTGACTCTGATGTATAGAGTGTATCTATCCAAACCATGCAGTATAGCCCCCACTGTACTTTCCTTCTTTATAAAACTAGAGAAGGGCTAAACTAGAAGACTAAAACAGTAGGTGAGAACTTCACTCCTTGACAGACAATCAGAAAAAGGCCTTAGCACTGATTCCCAGTGCGTAAATGACAGCTTGTTGGGAGACAAGATTCCCCTCACATGTTTAGAGAAACTTAAAGAATTGTCATCATAACCATATGCATTGGTTATGCCTTATACGGTGAGACTGTCATACAATAGAGGCAAAAGATCCGGGTTCTAGTCCTGTTTATGTGCTCATTAACTATGTGAACTTAAAGAGGTTATATATATTGACACAGATAGAGATATATACACATACATATATTTCTTGGGCAAATTAATGATCATTGTACATTTTTAAGGCAAGTCTTTGTGAATCCTATTGTACTGGGGGGGGAAAAAAGCTTGCGAATTGCTAAGATTTATACATTTGTTTAACCACCTCGGCCTGAACGCTAGCCTCGCCAGAGGTGTGCTCTGGAATGGGTCGTGTTACCCCAGACCTACTCTCTGGAGAGGTAAGGAACCTGTACACTCTGCATCCAGAATGTTCCCTTAGTTGTGTCAGGTGGCTGAGTCTGTCCAGTTGGGCTTTTGCTTCATTCTCTCTGTCTAGACCTCCAGTCAACCTTAGAGGCTGGGCTGGAACTCTCCCCCAAACCCTGGCCGTGGGGACTGGTTCAGACACAGGATCTGGCTTTGGGTAGCCCCGTCTCTGGACCCCATCTCCTGAACCTACCAGCTCTCAGTGGGACCTGCAGTGAGTGGGCCGGATGCAACCTGACATGCTTCCCACTTGTCTGAGCCTGGATTCCCCCCACTCCCCACGCAGGGTACTGACCCCTGCAGGAACCAAGGTCAAGTTCACCATATGCACTGCAGATGGCTTCAAATCGCTGGCTGCTCCCTTAGGAGAGAGCCTTGGAGTCAGGCCAGGTCCTCTGTGCCCCCCACCCCCAGCCGCACCCCCACCCCCAGCCCTTCTTCCCTCCCACTGGCCTTGGTCTCAGCACAGCTAGGCTTGCCCAGCCTGCTCTCTACCTTATGTCCAGACCTTCCGGATCCTTGGCAATCATGTTGCCCACTTTGGTGCCTATGGCCACGTCTTCACTGACTTTTGCTTGGAATATGTGCAGGGGAAATTGAGGGGCTTCGTTCACATCTGTCACAAAAAGGGTGAACGTGGCGAACGAGCTGGCATTGTACTGAACACCAGGCACCAGAGGCTCCGGATTTTCCGCTTGGAACACAATGTTGTGAATGGCTGTCGTTTCAAAATCAAGAGGCTGTGTGGGGGGAAAAACAGAGAAAATTAACTTGGGGAGGACTCATTCCCTATAAGATTCATTCCCTATTCTCCTTTATTTTTTTTAAAATATATTTTATTGATTTTTTACAGAGAGGAAGGGAGAGAGATAGAGAGTTAGAAACATCGATCAGCTGCCTCCTGCACACCTCCTACCGGGGATGTGCCCGCAACCCAGGTACATGCCCTTGACCGGACTCGAACCTGGGACCTTTCAGTCTGCAGGCCGACGCTCTATCCACTGAGCCAAACCGGTTTCGGCTCCCTATTCTCCTTTAAACACTCTCACAGAGCAGCGGTTCATTGAGTCAGCGCCAGCAAACACCTACTTCTCACAATGATAATGGAGCCATGAAAAAGTCTGTGCTGCAGGATTTATCAGAGCTTTTAAGGCGCTAATATGCATGCAGACTCTCCTAGAAGAGCCAAGCAATGCAGCACTCCTCCAATTTATCTAACACTGGGACAGTTCCTTCACTCATTCAGCAGAAACCTATTGATTCTTTCAAGCGTGGAAAATGCTTAGAGATGTCCCCATTATATGGAGAACTATTTTAGAGGAACCTCGGGATCCAAATCCTCAAGTAAAAGTCCTTAAACTCATGGAGAGTGGGAGAGGTTAGAGAGATGATCGAAAGATAGATGACCTGCTCTTGTTCCAGATCATTCTAGACAGAGCCAGAAATGAAAAAAATCAAAAATCCAATTTTGGTTTAGTGTGAGGAAGAATTTTAATAGGGCTACATAGAAAGACAGTCAGAGTTGCTTCAAAAACAGTTCTCAACTCTGGAAGGTTTCAAGAATGGGCTTAAACAACATGCGACAACCTAGCACAGAAAGGACTGAAATATCATTTTTAAGCAATTGGTTCTATGGGACTTTGAAGGTCTCCCTAAAGGCACAGAGTCCACGATTCTATGGGAAAAACTGCCAATCCTAAAGAGTGGAACCACCCCTAAAGGTGGACTTCTTAACTGGGATTGAAGGGCTTCTGGCGATCTGTGGACCCCTAGAAGCCAACATCTAAATATTATATGTATGTGCAGATGTGAATTTTTTTCTAATGATAGTATAAGTAGTTCCATGAGAGTCTCAGTGGTACCCAGGACCTCAAAAAGATGAAGGAACTGAAGCAAAGCCCCAAAGGTACATTCTAGATTATGGGAACGCACTATTTTGTTCATTCTTCCATGCCTACAGCACCCAGGACTTCTTGGTGAGCTGTCAGTCCTTTAGTTTATATCTATTCATACCATTGATTAAATAAAAACGTTAATATCCATTTGTGAAGAGAAAAACTCATGGAGGTTTGACACATGATTGCATTAGCTCAGCCTGCCCTTCCTTAATATCTGAAAAAAACTCTCCCCCTGAGTCAGAAGTTGGCTCAGTGCTGTCCTCTCCAGGTTGGCTTCCCCGATCCCCACCCTCCATCCCCAAATGGATGAACTCCACATCCTCTGCAATCTCAGTACCCGACCAGGATTCTAATTATGTTGTTATCTGTCTCAGATTCTACTGTCCATGAGTTCTCTGAGAGGAGAAATGGTGTTATGTTCATCATTGCTTCCTGTCTCTTCC
>NW_005871779.1:282816-284817 GCF_000147115.1 Myotis lucifugus | reverse complement strand
CCCCCCCCCCCCAGGAAGGCCCGGGAGCTCCGCCAGCCAGAGAGGCCCTCCAGATATGGGGGGGTTGTTTACCGCCCTGTGGAGCGCTTATCCACGCCATGGAGACGTGTTTCTAAACCCCCACAAACAGATGCACAAGCCCCCCCCCCCCAGCACCCTCTGAAGGAGGCACCATCACTCCCCGTCGGACGTGCTGACGCGGCGCGGGAGCCCTTGGCCATCAGCAGGGTGCTCCCCCCGGAGCCTCTGGGAGCAGTCACAGTCGGACAAACCCCCCCACCCCTCACTTCTCGCCAACATCGGCTCCCCCAGCGTCACCATCAGACACGCGTGCAGACCCCCCTGTGTGTAAAAACCCCGGGGGGTGGTCGAGATTTCAGTGGGACAGCCCGGCCGGCGTGCAACCTATGAACCAGGAGGTCACGGTCCGATTCCTGGTCAGGGGCACATGCCCGGGTTGTGGGCTCGATCCCCTGTGGGGGGCGTGCAGGAGGCAGCTGATCAGTGATTCTCATCATTGATGTTTCTCTCTCTCTCCCTCTCCCGTCCTCTCTGAAATCAGTAAAAATCTACCTTTAAGAAAAAGATTTTAGTGGGACCCGGTGACTCTCCATTTTAATGGTAAGGAACTTGCTTCAATGCTTGTCAGGAAAATGCCAGCTTTCATTCATGTAGTGACATAACGATGTCTTTTTAATTAAATGTAAGGCTTTAAAAGTGAATTCATGTAAAGAGATCTACGGGACAAATGGCATAAGAACGTGCAGAGAGAGTCATGGCGGCACTTGAGTGACAAGCCTGCCGCTCGGTCCTGGTCTCGTCTATCTGTTCGCCCCGTTCAGGGCTGGGCCACCCCCTCGCTCCTCTCACTCCCACCTGCCCGTTTTCTCTCTAAAAACCGCATCTTTCTCACAGAAACCCGATAGACCGGAAGCCCACAGCCCCGTAGCCCTCCAGCCTCCTCCTGCTGCTTTCCACGCGTGACTCGCTCGCCTTGGGGTTCGCTCTGCTCTCTGGCGACGAACGAGACACGAGGCCGGTGGACCTCCTGGAATCCACAAGTACCGGCCACGTGCGAAGAGGGAACGGAATGAGGAAACCCCGCCCGGTCCCTTGGCCCCTGTCCTGGGCGCCGCCCCAGCCGGCGTCCTCCACTGCGGCCCCTCCCGGGCGCCCCGGGAGCTGGGCTCGACCTGGCCACGAGCTCACCAACCCAACACTGTCCCCTCCCGTGGGGGGCGCCGCAGCAGGGAGTGGCCTCCTGGCCCCAGATCTCCCCCTTCGCCCGCCCAGCCTCAGAAGGATCCTGGTGGTACAGGAAGGACGGTGCTTCCCTGGCTAAGAGGGGCCGTTCAAAAATAACACTCAACAACAACAATAATAATACTCATAAAGGAGACTGGGGGGGGGGGGCTTGCTCTAGGCCCCAGGATAGAACCACGCACAACAGGCTGGGACTCGAGGGGCCCCGAGTCCCACTGTCCCCCGATTCCCAGAGGACACGGATCAAAGCCATGTGCCCGGCCCTCGTGTCCTCCTGGGCACCGCCTTGCGCAGCTGGGCGGGCGCCCGCCAGGAAGCGGGCCTTGTTCGGGGCATTGTTCTCTCCCAAAAGAGGATCTCTAAAGCAGAAAGAAACTGGAAACCACCACACGATGAATATCAGATGCTCCTTTCTCCCGCTGCGGCGGCAGGAGGTCCAGCGGAAAGCGCCTCACCCAGCAGCTGCAGCCGTCCGTCCAGGGCGCCCGCCGCGGGGGAAGGGCTGGGACCGGCCTCACTCACCTCCACTGATTCCCTGGGCCGGGTCCTTTCTGCAGCGAGTCCCGGGGTTCGCCGAGGGCCCAGCCGCCTCTGAGGCTCCTTCCCGCCAGGCACAAGCGGACCCGCGGCAGGCGCCGTACTTGTCGCCTGGGGAACTGGGCACGTTCTTACAGACTCACTGAGCCCCCAGCCCCCGAGGCTGGGCCGCCCGCCGAATGGACTGGGCATCTTTGGTGC
>NW_005871779.1:274910-281576 GCF_000147115.1 Myotis lucifugus | reverse complement strand
CAATGGGCCATGTTGGCCCAGGGGCCCTGGCCCTTTGAAGGTTGCGGAGCTGTCCCTGCCTCCCCCCAACCCCCAACCCACCCCCGCCAGGGCCCCTGCCCCCCTGTGCTCCGCAGCTGTGTCCATGAACCAGCCAGCCCCTCCCAGGCCCCACTCCTCTGTGACTCACCCCAGAGCCAAGTGCCCTCAAGGACCCTTGTTCCGAGAGTCACCTTGGGAAAAGGCTTAGCTCGCCAGCCATCGAAGTGACAGCTGCCTCAAGGACAAGTGCAGGGTGCCTCCGCGGCCTCCCCACCCCCAGGCCAAAGGTCAGCGCTGCAGGGCCTGAGAGACGGTCCCCCAGTCCCTCTTGGTCCCCCCGCCAGAGGCCACTCGGTGCAGCAGGAAGAGCAGGGGGTTCTGAGACAAGAGCCTGATGTAGGCAGCAGGGAACGGCCACTCCGCCCCGCAGGCCCAACGAAGGCCACGTGCACCCTGTGCTCACAGAGCCGAGCTCCGGAGCCCGAGGGGGTGGGTGAGGACAACAGTGGCCGGGACGATGTCCCCCAGGTCCAGCCCTCACTGCACGCTCTGTGTGCCTGGCCACCCGCAGGGGATGCTCCCCCCCACCCCCCGCCCCACGCACAGCGCACAGTGTGTCTCTCCAGGTGTGGCCCGGAGCCACCTGCCCACGCTCACCTGGGGGCCTTCATTCACTGCAAATTCCTAGTCCCCACTCCAGTTCTACTCAGACTCTCCAGGGAGGGGCCAGAGACGGGCATGTCAGGCACCCGGGTGACTGAGGTTCCCTGACCTGCCGGCTCCTTCCTTTAACCATGACCGTCCCACTAGGGAAGGCGGCCAGGCCCTGGCGAGAAACTTCGGTAGGGGAGCCAGCCATCTGGTGGGGCCTGGGGGGTTGCCTGGGACTTGGGGCTGCCAGCGCCAAGACGGGGAGAGCCCAGGACAAGCCGGGGCGGTCGGCTATCCCAGCCCCTTCCAACCCGCACGGAACAGGGAGCAGGGGCTCCGGGCTCACGGGCCAGAGCGTTGTTCCCCGAGGGGCTCCTGTGGTGTCAGATGGAGCCGGAACCACGAAGGCACTTGGCTTGAAGCGGGCGTGGGCGCTCTTCTGGGATTTCACAACGCTGCAAGCACAACACGAAGGCAGCCACAAGGAACTGACTCAGGGCTCTGGAAGCGAGTCCAGCTTCCCCAGGCCGCCCCCCAAAACCTATTCTCGCCACCCACCCTGTGCCCGCCCTGAGCTGACTTGCTCCCTCGGGGTCAGGGGGGTCACTCCGGGGAGGAAGGAGATAGTGAGACTCACAGGGTATCAAACCAGGAAGTGTCCTGGAGATCAAACAGGCCTGGCCCCTCACTTCTCAGCTGAGAAAATTAAGGCCTCGAAGGGCCAGGCGACTGGCCAGGTTACAGGGCTAGCCAGCCCCAAGGTGACCCCGGCTGTCCTGACCTCCCCCTCTGGGCAAGCCCCTCTGCTGGGCAAAACTGACAAGAGCAGAAAACGAGACCAGAAATAGTCACTGCAGGGAGGAGGCGGCGAGGCTCACGGACGGGTCAGGGCAAACGAGGGCCTGAGGGACCGGGGGGTCCAAACCCTGCATCTTGCAGAGGGGGAAACTGAGGCAAGCGGAGGTCAAATATATTTCCTGGGCTACAGACAGGACCTCCTGCAGGTCACTGAGGCCGTCACAAGGGCGATGGAAGCGGCACTGCCAGCAACTCTGCCGACGCTGTGTCTGTGCCCTGACCGGGGGACAGTGTCCGCAGAAAGGGGGGACCGGAGCCCCGCAGCTGGAACTGGAGACCTGGGTCCCAGACGCTCGGCCTGGGGAGCCTGCCCACCAGGCCACGTGGGGGCTCTCAGGGGCAGGAACATGACCTGCACTTTTCACTTTAAACATAATTGAGTTGTATAAAACAATTGAAAATAATTTAGTTTTTGCACCCTGGCCGGTTGGCTCAGTGGATAGAGCGTCGGCCTGTGGACCAAAGGGTCCCGGGTTCGATTCCGGTCAAGGGCACGGACCTCGGTGGCAGGCTCCTCCCCAGCCCGGGCCCTGGTCGTGGCTCGTGCAGGAGGCATCAATGTGTTTCTCTCACATCAATGTCTCTCTCTGTCTTTCCCTCTCTCTTCCACTCTCTCTAAAAATCAATGGGAAAATATCCTTGGGTGAGGATTAGCAAAAATTTAAAAAAAAAAATTTGGTTTTTGTGATTATCTTTATAAAACGATAAAAGCGGGCACAGAGAACACCTTTCTTTCATGGGTCGTGAGCAAAGGGCAGGGGGCCCCGCCCTGAGCTTGGACGCAGGGACCCCGAGGTCTGTGTCCCGGCGGAACTGGATTCCACGCCGCCCTTTACCAACAGCCTGTCACACTCCATCGGAAGGGAGGACGACGCCTGAGGACTGCGGACCGATTCCTAAAAGGTATTTTGCGTTCTCCCAACTGAGAATTCAAAAACACGTCCTCCACGGTCCAGCCCATGACCAACGGGCTCCTCCTTCCAGGAATGGCTGCCCCTGCGGTCGGTCGGCTGGCGGGCCCTGGCGCGGCCGGCCCCTCGGGGAACGAGTGAGTCACTTTAGAGTAGAATTTCCTGAATAGCTGCAGGAGGAACCTTGGAGTGACAGACACCGAAACTTTTACATAGAAGCCTCTCTAAAACGGCCTTCCCCCTCCCCCTTCCCAAAACGGGGCGCTAGGACGTTCCCCCCGCGGCCCAGCCCTGGATCTACTCTGACCTCAGTGTCTTGCATTCAGAGCTCTGCCCCCCCATACCCGTGCCCCCCCCACCCCACCCGCCCTCCCTGGCACTTCATCTCTGGTCTCTAGCCCAGCGCCTCAACCTCCCGGTCACAGGTGTGGGAGCCCAGCTGCCACGCCCGGTGGCTCAGCAGTTTCTGTCCGTTTGTTAAGGCGCAGGCCTGGGAACCTCAGAAGATCCCAGAGCCAGAGCCGTGCTGCCAACAATCACAGGGACCACCCCCTTCACACACCGCTGTCGTCTGCAGATGCCGTGGAGTCCTGACCAGCAGCCCCAGCAGGTTTAGCCACATTTTTATGACCAAACCAAGGCTTACAGGTGAGGTGAGCTTCAAAGGGTGGATGGTTTGAACTAAGGTCTTCTCACTCCAAGTCCACATGCTTTGCTGGTTTTTCTTGTGTTGTTGTGTTTATATATTTTCATTGATTTCAGAGAGGAAGGGGGAGAGAGATGGAAACATCAGTGGATGAGAGAGAATATTTGAGCGGCTGCCTCCTGCACACCCCACCCTGGGATCGAGCCTGCAACCCGGGCATGTGCCCTGACCGGGAAGCAAACCCTGACCTCCTGGTTCCTAGGTCGACGCTCCACCACTGAGCCACACCGGCTGCGCTGCTTTGCTGTTTTTGAACCGCCTGCTCTGATTAAACATCTGTTCTCTACAACCTGCCACGAGGATGGGCAGAATGAGTGAAACTTGGCGATCCGGCTGAACTCCTCCGACAGGGAGATCAGCAGCATCACGCTGGCAATGGCTTTCTCTTTCCATTGGGGTTAAACTGTTGCTTGTGCCAATCACTGCAATTGCTAGTCGCAAAGACGTGCTCAGTGCAAGCAAGCCACTGAGGGGTCCGTGCAGGAGGTGGAAGGAAGGTGATGTGGTCACAAAGGGTTTGGACAGCCCGGCCGGCGTGGCCCAGTGGTTGAGCCTCAACCTATGAACCAGGAGGTCACAGCTCGACTCCCGGTCAGGGTGCCTCCCCAGATTGCGGGCTCAGTCCCCGGTGGGTGGGTGGGGGAGGGGGACATGCAGGAGGCAGCCAATCCATGATTCTCTCTCATTATTGATGTTTCTATCTCTCTCTCTCTCACACTTCCTTCCTCTCTGAAATCAATTATCCTATATAATAAAAGCCTAATATGCAAATCGACCAAACAGCGGAATGACGGGTCGCTATGACACACACTGACCACCAGGGGGCAGGCGCTCAATGCAGGAGCTGCCCACTGGCCCCAGGCCAGCCAAGGCAGGTGCGAGCGGGGCCCCAATCACCTCGCCTGTCGCCCCACAGATCGGCCCTAGTAGCCGGCCAGGCCTAGGGACCCTACCCATGCTTAAATAAAAATAAAAGACCTGCTTTACTTGGTGGTCAGGCAAAGCCTGGCCCCTCCGAGCAGCCCAGCTCAATACCTTTACGGGACACCCCTGAAAGCAATGTGGTCGCGCTTCTTTAAGGGAAAACACATATTCCACGGCCAGACTTTCGCAGTGACCTCATCAGAAAGCACGTGCAATAAACACCCTCAACCTCTCGTCTCCACCGTGGCTCGCCCAGCACGCCAAGAATTCGTCTTGAAACGCTCAAGCCTTTTGACACGGAGGAAAGAATGTTAGCAGCGGCCACTGGTTTGGAAAATGAGAGACGGGGATGGTCTCAGGCGGTTCCCAGCAAAAACGGGCAACAGCGCCTTCCGTCCATCCGCACGCCGTGGCCCGAATCTGCCCTTTTCCCCGTGAGATCCTGGCTTACGGTTCACTCCTCTGAAGTTCAATTCGACTCAACAAACGCTTCCCAGGGCCTGCTCTCGGATCAGACCCGGCGCCGGTGCCGAGGCCTCAAAGAGAGGAAGCGGCACATGGCCCCTCCCCCAGCACCTTCTTCCACTGGGGAGTCAGGGTATGAGTCATAGCCCTTCTATGGGGATTATATTCCCATAACCAGACTCCAGCAGGAGCTGTGGTTGAGGGGTGCCCCGGGTGTGACATGGGTACAGGCAAAGCTACAGGTGGTTCCAGAGAGAGACAGAGGTTAGGGACAGAGAAGCTGACGGTGGAACCACCCGAGTTCACACATGGACGGCCCGGGGGCAGCAGGGGCGCCGTCCCTCCAGGTCTGAGGGCCAGATCCTAACCCCGAATCGCTGGCTTTACGGAGCCCTGGTGCTGGCTGACCGACCCACAAACACAGCGCAGCGTACACGCCGCTGCCCATCCGAACGCTCTGGCCCGCAGCCACACAAGGCGCTTGCGTGCGATGAAAGGTCCCATGGGTGGGCCTCCCGGGAGGGCAGGGCCCGCAATCTTGTGAAAGGCCGTCTGCATCAGCTCCTCGTCTCCCGCCCAACCCCATCTCTCATCTTTTATTCTCTCAGGGAATCAACAAAACTTCTAAAGAGCCCCACGCTCACCCAGCTGGTGGATTTCAATAGAATGAATAGCTGACACCAGATGCCGGGCCTGCTGCACGTCCTCCGGGCCTCGCCCGCCTGCTGTTCAGCCCAGGCGCCTCCTCCACCCGGGGTCAACCGCGGCAAGGTCAAAGGGCGTCCCATCTTGCGGTTGAGCATCGACCCAGGAACCAAGAGGTCATGGGTTCCATTCCCAGTCAGGGCACATGCCCTGGTTGCAGGCTCAATGCCCAGTAGGGGGCATGCAGCAGGCAGCCGATCCATGATTCTCTCATCATTGATGTTTCCATCTCTCTCCCTCTCCCTTCCTCTCTCTCTAAATCAATAAAAATATTTTTTAAAAAGGAGGAGGAGGAGGAGGAGGAGGAGGAGGAGGAGGAGGAGGAGGAGGAGGTCCGATCTTATTTACACCAAACGGGAGAGGATCTGGGAGGGCCTTTGCTGGGCTGGAGCGCCCGCCTCCTGCAGCCACAGGGAAGAGGATGAGGTGTGGCACTGGCGCCCGCCCGCCCGCCCAGGGAGATGCAGTCCTGGCGGGAGAGCAGCTTCCAGGCCGCTGGCTCTGACCCCTGCGCTGCAGGATGCTCAGTGTGGAGGCTGCCCATGTGCGACAGGGCCTCTAGCAGCCTCTCCGGCGTCTTAGCCGGTCCCAGCTGCTGTGGCAGAAATGCCATCGCCTGCCCTAGCCAGTTTGGCTCAGTGGATAGAGCGTTGGCCTGCGGACTGAAGGGTCCCAGGTTCAATTCCGGTCAAGGGCACATGCCTGGGTTACAGGCTCGATCCCCAGTAGGGGGCGTGCAGGAGGCAGCCAATCCATGATTCTCTCTCATCATGGATGTTTCTATCTCTCCCTCTCCCTTCCTCTCTGAAATCATTAAAAATTAAAAGAAATGCCATCGCCTGCGAGGTTTGAACCGTAAAAACCTATCTCAGGCCTGGAGGCTGGGAGCCTGAGGTCAGACCCAGCTCCATCTACGGGGTGGGGGCGAGGAGGGGGCCTCACAAAGGTGCAGAGCAGCGCACTCCAACTTTCCAACACAGACAGGAAACTAGAGGCCCAGCACGCGAAATCGCACACAGTAGCCCTCCGCTGCTGGCAGCACCGCCCACCCGCTCACGCCACTCGCCTTGCTGCGATTGAGCCTGTGGGCCGCAGGGGAGGGACCGAGAGGTGCTCAATGCACCTCATGGTGACCGGTCATTTGGTCGTCCTGGTTGTCAGACACTGGCTTTTATATACATAGAATATAGATGTGCAACGCGAATGGAGTGCAATGTGCACACTCACATGTGCCCGGCCACCCGAGTCCGCGCTGCAGGTCGGGGCCATTTTGACAGCGATAACGTGGATGTCAGTGAGTCTTTCTTCTGACGCCGATGACGGGGTCCCAAACTCCTCCATAACCTACCCCCTTAAACACACACTCACACACACTCACACACACTCACAGTTATTCTGAAGTTCCTGAAACTGACCCCATCTGCT
>NW_005871779.1:253317-272944 GCF_000147115.1 Myotis lucifugus | reverse complement strand
ACCAAAAGGTTTCGGGTCCCCCGCCAACTGGGGGTATACGGCAGCCCCCCAATAAATGTCTCTCTCTCTCTCTCTCTCTAATCTTCCTTCCTCTCTTAAAAACACACACACACACACACACACTAAAACCCATACCCTCAGGTAAAGGAGTAAAATAAAAGGGGAGACCTAGCCGGTTTGGCTCCACGGACAGAGCGTCCGCACGACACCTGAAAGGTCTCGGATTCGATTCCGGTCCAAGGGCAGGTGCCTCGGTGTCCAGGCTCCTATCCTTGGCCCCTGGTCAGGCTCACACGTTGATGCTTCTCTGTCTCTCCCTCCCTTCCACTCTCTCTTTTAAAAAGTATAAAAAGAAGGGATCCCAACTCAGTGGAGGGTCAAGGCTTTCTTGGGCGGCAGGAGAGTTGCACTAAATCCTGAAGGATAATTGCCCGGGGAGGGGGTGGGGCCCAGGCCATTCCTGGCCAAAGGAATGGCACGTGCAAAGGCCCGGGGGCCTCGGTACTTGTGAGAAGGAGCAGGAAGGGTGGTGGGGCTGGGGGTGCCCACCAACGTTAACGGGAAGCCTGGGCAGATGGTTCACTCAGAGCCTCGGCCTCCCGAGGCCCCGCATCATCTCCTCCAGCTGCCTCTGCTCCCGGGAATGTTCCCTGAAGAACAAAGCACTTGTGCTCCTTATCTGCTCACCCACCCACCGCTGCCTGTGGCTCCTGGGGGGCCGCCCCTCCCACCGCCTCGCCCAGGGCCCAGGCAGGCGTGGTCAGCACACACACATTCCATTCTCCATAGCTGGACCACGGGGTGGGGGGGGGGGCGGGCCTCCCCCTGCCCAGGAGCCCAGCACGGAGTTATCTGGTAGTTATCTGCTGGGCCTGCTGGCGGGTTTAACCATTTTCT
Source organism: Myotis lucifugus (assembly GCF_000147115.1). Taxonomy (NCBI): domain Eukaryota; kingdom Metazoa; phylum Chordata; class Mammalia; order Chiroptera; family Vespertilionidae; genus Myotis; species Myotis lucifugus. Next base: position 272,047 of record NW_005871779.1, on the reverse strand, counting down.
AGACCTCAGGAGCGTGCTGACGGGAAAGCGCGTCTCCCCACCCCCCCCCCTTTTACTTTTCCCACATTAACCACCTGCCATGTCTAGAAAAGAGGAACATGCCCGGCCGGCCGGTGTGGCTGAGCATCCATCCATGAACCAGGAGGTCGGGATGGATTCCCAGTCAGGGCACCTGCCCGGGTGCGGGCTCCATCCCCATGTGGGCGCGCAGGAGGCAGCCGATCAGTGATTCTCGTCATTGAGGTGTCTGTCTCTCTCTCCCTCTCCCTTCCTCTAAAACCAATTTTAAAACTTTTTTCCCCCCAGAAAAGAGGAGCGTGTACGCCCAGCACAGAAAGCACTTCAGACGGTACCTCGGGGGCCGGCACACGCGCCTCACCAAGTCCGCAGTTACGACTACAAAGCGCCCGCTCGGAGCTCACTGCGATCCGATCGCCCGACACGTGTTTAGTAGCTTTGTTGTCTCAAGGAGATCGATTGCGCGCGTGGCTGGAGGTCTGTACAGCGGTGGCTGCGTAGAAGCCCTGAACGGCCGGGGAGGCCCACATTCTTGTCTCGGTACCAGGAGGGTGGGAAGGCCGCCCGGCTGCTCCCAACCCTTTCCTTGGGGTGTCTCCCTCAGCGGCCGGCCGGCCATGGCTGCACAGAGGGGGACACCTGGCCTCCACCCCCCCACCCCCGCCAGCGCCCCGGCCCCTCCTCCGCTGTGCTGTGCGCGCAGCCGCGTGAAACCGCAGCTCGCTTTCTGGAACCAGCGCTCCAAGTGGGTGATCAGCCCTGTGTGCAACCTTGGCCTTTTCCCTGTTTGGTGTGAAACTATTCTTGAAAGTGTTCCAACGTGGCTTTGGGGAATAGTCCCGTCTCAGCGGCTTTCCACTCCAGTAAGAAGGATGGCAAGCTTGGCGGTGCCAGGGAGCGAGCGCGAGTCCACGGGCCGAGGAAGGGAAGACGCAGGTGCCCCCCGGGCTTGGCTCTGCCCTGAAGGGCCTCACCCCCTCTCCCCTCACGTCCAGCAAGACAGGGAGGACTTGGGAGGCCTGGCCCAGACCCGGCTCCCCCTGCCTGTGCCCACGGGGGGAGCAGGCTGGACCCAGGGGCCAGCTGTCCTCCATTCCCCTCGGTGGCTAACGCTTCAGGGGCGGGAGAAAATGACGCTTAAGGGTGAAAGCAGTCACTGATGGTGACAGAGGTGATTCTAGGTACCAGGCAGGGTGGGGTTCGAGGACCCAACCCCTCTCGGGGGCCCTGAACGCGCAGCCCTGACCTCTGTCCCCGGACAGGGCCTTCCTTCCTGGCTCTGCTATGCAAGGAATTCTACAAGCAGTAAAAAAAGGGCAGTGGGGAATCCCACTGGATTTGCTGCGTTCTGGTCTGACCCCGTGGGGATTCGGCACAGAGGGACTCCTTGCCCAGCCAGGACAGCCGGGCAGCAGCCAGGCCTCAGAAACCAACGCGCTCCGCCTCCCAGAGCGCTCAGGGGCCGCCCCGCGAGCAGCCAGCTGACCTCTCACCGCCCCCAAATTCACATGGAGAAGGGCCAGCTCCAGCATCTGACGACGGGTCTTTAGAGAAGTGATTAAGTTACAGTGAGGTCAGGAGGGCTTGTCCGAGGCGATGACCCTCCAGGTGCAGGCTGACCGCTCTGCCTAGATGCTAAGACCTTTCACTATCTGTCCCCACCCTCCTGCCCACCACCTGCCCGCTGCCCGCCGGTGCCTCCTCTCTGCACCTGACGTCAATGCCATCTTCCCTGCCGGCGTCTGCCATGCCCACTCCCCCGCTGGGCCACCAAGCAGACCGTCCTCGTGCTGTAGGGCGTCTCATTCTTCAAGGCTCAGCTCAAGTGTCGCCACCAAGCCTCCACGGTCGCCCTGGGAAGGGCACGGAGCCAGCCGGCCGGGATTCCGGTCCTGGCTTTGCCCTTGTCAGCTCTCTGTGACTGTGGGCAAATTTCTTCACCTGCATTTTCCTCCGCCGTAAAACGGGGATATGATTTCACCTGCTTCCCAGGTCATCACGAGGAGTCACTGAGTAAAGTCACAGAACGTGTTTGTGTTGTGCCTGACACATAGAAGAGGCTTGATCGGGGTCCGTCCTTGTTTTAATTTGTACGATGACCTCTCGTCCCCACCCTCTTCAGCGCTCTCTCCCCCCGAATGTCTACACCTAACACGTAGACGCCGCGTCTCGGGCGCTTAGTTACAGCGATCGCGTGCTGCTCCCTGCAAGTTCAAGTGCAACAAAGCCGAACAAGAGCAGCGTCTCGTCGTCGGAACGTCAATAAGCAATGGCTTATTCGTGAACGGAAAGCACTCCTCGTCCTCCCGGGAGCACTTCGCCCCTAAGAAACCTGGCAGGGAAAAGGCGGGGGCAAGTTACAAGAGACATTAACACACGAAAATGCCCGGGAAGGGTCCTGGCACTCCGCCATCCGTGCATTTGAAAACCACAAAGCCAGCCTTGGAAAACCTGGTTTTCGCATCGAGTAGCCCTGTCTGGGGGGGCAGGGGGGGCCGGCCTGATCAGAGGCAGGGACCTCAGCCGGCATCTGCTCCTCCTGAAACTGAACAGCCCCCGAGTTACAGGAGACCCCCCAAGGCCAGGGCCCAAGACGGGATCGTATCCGGTGGGCTGGGTCCCCGAGGCTGGGCAGGCCTTCAGGTCTCCCACCCAGACCCTGAGGCTCATGGGTTCGTCAGTCATGGCTCCAAACAACACAGACGTCAGGCGACACTCGCCGTTCTCGGGTCTCCGTTTCTCCGGGTCTGTGGCACCGGAGGATGGTAACAGACAACCGAGTTCTGAAATCCCACACGGCACACGCTCTACGCGGCCAGAGCAAGGACACGCGGCCAGGCACGCGCTGAGAGTCTGATGGTCATCGATACCAGCCACAGCACTCCACAAGCTCAGCGCAAACCCCATCAGACCCCCAATGGCGTTCTTCCCAGAAACAGAACAGTCAATCACCAAATTCGCATGGAACCCCAGAACACCCCACAGAGCCACAGCAACCCAAAGACAGAACACAGCTGGAGGCATCGCACTTCCCGGCTGCAAATTCCGTCATGAGGCTACGGCACCCACAACGGCATGGCACCCGCATAAAAACGGACGCGTGCCTCAGTGGAGAAGGGAACAGAGAGCCCAGAAATAAACCCGCGCGGATGGCGAGTCACCTCGCAATGAAGAAGCCAGGAGAACATGGCGGGGAGAGAGCAGACTCTTCAGCAAGGGAGGCGCGAGTCCCCCTCGCCCCGCGCACAGCACAGCGCAGCGCTGGAGAGTCGGGAGGAGGCACAGAGCCGCATGCTAACCGGTCTGTGCCTGATGCCGGGGCCTCCTGGCTGCGAGGTGCCCGAGCTCAGGATGGACACAGCAAGGTGTGCCCCCACCTGGGTTCAAGTCCCAGCTCTGACGGGCACTTCCGGGCTGGGTGCCTGACTTCTGTGAAGCTTTTACTTACGGCTCATCATACCCACTTCATGCACTTGCTGGCCCAGTTTCAACCGTGAGGGCCAGAGACCCCAGTTTAAACAACAAGAGTGAAAGGCCATTGTTGTGGCCAAAGGTAAACTGAGTTGGGGGGTGAAAGGATTAAGGAAAGACAGACAAGAGAATGAAAGCTGGGTCTTGGTGGGATGCTGCTCGCTGATGAGGATACAGTGCCAGCGCCCACAAGCCGTGTCTTTATTTTATAGCAGATGCCACGAGGCAAAGTAGGGGCGTGATCACGTTGTTTACAGCATTCTCGTGAGTTTCAACCTCACTCAACTACATGCACCTGAACTCTACCACAAGGCACATGGGGCCACGTGTTTGGACCATAGGTTCAAGCTTACAACCGCAGCCGTTGGCTATGATTGTGCTGGGTGGGCCCTGCCCTCCAGCTGGGACTTGCACGTGGCAATGAGAGGACCCTGTCCTTTCATTAGTCCGAGGCTTGAACCTGGCCAAAGCACTGTAGCCGCGCCCCATAGGCCATCGCTTCAGCTGCCCACGGGCACCAAGAATGCCATACAGCCCTGGCTGGTGTGGCTCAGTGGATGGAGCGTCAGCCTGTGGACTGAAGGGTCCCCAGTTCCATTCTGGTCAAGGGCACATGCCCGGGTTACGGGCTCGATCCCCAGTGGGGAGCGTGCAGGAGGCAGCCGATTGGTGGTTCTCTCCTCAGTGGTGTTTCTATCTCTCTCTCTCCCTCTCCCTTCCTCTCTGAAATCAATAAAAGTAAAAATATTTGGGGGGGAAGAAAAGAATGCCACACACATAATGCAAACGGCACGCTGCCACCACTTGGGTGGCACCTGGCTGTAGGACAGTCATCAAAACACCAAGAATTTCCTTTCTTTTTTGTCCTTGGATTGTCACCGAAATGTGAAAACAAAAGTGTGAACCGTGTAGACTCCCTGAGCCCCTGAGGAGACACCCACAGAGCCGGTCGGAGGAACAGGGCGCCCGGCACGCCCCTTAGAAGGGCTGCTGAGTTTAGGAAAAGTCCTTGCAGCAGTCGGGGCGTTTGCAGGCATCTCGGAGGCTAACGGGAGCTGCCAACACGGACCCACCGTTTCCCTTCGTTCGGAAGCTGCCCTGAGCCGGAAGGGGGTGCTGGGCCTCGGGCCTCTGCACAGCAGGCGGAGGCAGAGGAGCCTCCGTGGGCTGTGAAGCCGCCACCTCCCAGCACCCACCACCCGTTCACTCATTCACAGATACTAACTGAGCACCTACTACGTGGCCCTGCCAGGAAACCAAGCCAAGGCCCCGACATTCTGACGCTTACGCTGCAGTGAGGAAGAAGGAAGAGAACAAAGCGGGGATTATCTATCAGAGCCATAAGTCAACGGGTAGAAGGACGGACGTGCCTGAGGTCAGGGGCCGCGGGCTTGTTCCTTCACGTCAGGAGTCAGCGAAGGCCTCTGGTGAAGTGACCATGAGGGCGAAGAGCTTGTTGAGGGAAGAACATTCCGGGCATAGTTCGCTGCAGATGCAGAGGCCCGAGGGGGAACAGCAAGGAGCCGGGGTCAGGAGAGCGGCGAGAGCGACAGGGCTTTGAAGCACCTGCGCTTCGCCTGGGGGAGGCGGGGTGATGGGGGTCATGAGTGAGGAAGGACACTGTCCGACGCGTGTGGCTGCGCTGGGAAGAGACCAGCGGGTGACCAGTTAGGAAACCGGTCGCGGTCCAGACGAGAGAGGGCGAGGCCGGGGCTGGGCAGTGGCGATGGGGATGGGAGGTGTGACCAGACTCGGAAGAGGAGCCAATGGGAGGCGCTAACGGCCTGAATGTCAGGCGGAAAGGAATGCGAGGGGTCCAGGGTGATGCCGACGTTTCAGCCTGAACAACCCGAGGGGAGAAAGGACATCTCCGGAGAGAGCGTCTGTGGGAGCCCCTGGGGGTGGGGGGCTTAAAGGGAGAGGGGCGTGTGCATAGTTACTTGCGGAAAGGAGACACCAGGATAGAGGTGGGGTGCTGGGGAGAGAAGGGGTGACTGTAGATGCAGAGCCCCTGGAGGGGGGTGCTGGGACTGGGGGGCCCACGGGGTGGAGGGGGAAGCAGCTGATGGGTTCCAATCCCCCGCGACAGGGGGTCCCTCTGCCCCAGCTGCCCCTCCGCTGCAGGCTCAGGGAGGCTTTCAAAACCCCCAGCGAGGCCGCATTCCGTGGGGTCTCCTGAGTGCCGAGTGGTTGCAGCTGCCTCAAGAAGAAGGCTTATAGTCGGGCAGGCCCCAAACACAGCTATGACCAGGCAGAGCCCACGGGCCCGCAGGGGGCTCCCTGCGACCCAGGATTCCACACCCGTAGCTCCCCCTGCACGCAGGCGTCTCCCCGCTGGGAGGCCAGAGCAGGCGCTTCCCTAAATGCTGCTGGGTTTCCAGCCAGAAGTGGAGACGGAGCCTTTCACGCTCGGCCTCCGGTCCCGCCCTGCCCCGCCCTGAGCCCCCAGTGAACAGAGGCGCCCCGTGAGCAGGAAATGTTCCAGGGCGGCCGCGTACAAAGGACCCCTTGAGGCTCCTTCTGAAGGAGTCAAAAGGTCCCCAGAGTGAGAGCGTTTTGTACTGACTCCGAAAAGCGGGGAGAGAGAAAGGACTTGAATTCCGAGGCCCTGGAGGGGGGGCGGGCCCCTGGTCCCCAGCCAGCTCTTGGCAGCGTGACTTCCACGGCCCAGGAAGGCAGGGTCACATGCCGAGGCTCCTTATCTCTGGGTGGAGGGGACCGCTGTCCCCATGAGGTCATCATCCCTGCATCCCGCCGCCTCCTCTCACCTGCTTTGGGGGCGGAGACAGACGCTGCCCGGGCGTGGCCGGGGGCCGCTCGGCCAGAGGCCCCGTCGGGTCGGTTCTGGTCTTCTCGGTCCAGTGCTGACGGCCGGGGTGGGTTCTATCAACAAGGACGTGGATCATTAGTGGTAACTCAACAAGTCACCCCTCCGGCTAACATTCTCAAACGCCCCGTGTGGGTCTATGATAACTCAGAGGCCCCCCTGCACCCCGCACCGGCCCGGCCCACTCCACCCCGGCCGGCCAGACGCTCTGCTGGTAGATAAGAGTCTGGAGAAGTAGACGGCGTAGCTGGAAGACACCCTGTGAGAGCGAACCGACCACCAGACACTCAGAGGAGACACCGCCATCCCAGCTTCCTCGGGTCAGCAGACGCGTCCCGGGCCTCGGGGTGTTGGCCGAGGCAGAAGGAAGATGAGGCTCAATTCCACCCCGAGGAGCAAGCGCCTCCCGGGGAGAATGTGCAGGGGGGGCTGGGCATCGCTGTGCACTGAGCTCCCCTCCGCCCAGCCCTGAGCTGGGTGCCAGGGGCTGTGGAGAGCCGGCACGGCCATGGCACACTCAGCCCCACGCTGGGTGCCTTATGTGCCGCGCCAGCTCAGCCAGGTTCGGTGACCCTGAGAGGGGGCGGTGAAGGATGGAGAAAAGACAGACAAGAGAAGAAAGCTGGGTCTGGGTGGGATGCCGCCCTCTCTGATGGAGAGCTAGTGACAGCGCCACAGACTACAGGCCGTGTCTTTATTTTATAGCAGATCCCACGAGGCAAAGTAAGGGCGTGGCCAAGATGTTTACAACGTTCTCGTGGGTTTCCATCCTACTCAACTACATGCACCTGAACTCTATCAAGCCCACGGCACTCGGGCACGTGGGGCCACGTGTTCGGACCACAGGTTCAAGCTCACAGCTATAGCTATTGGTTGTCACTGTGCTGGGAGGGCTCTGCCCTCCAAGCTGGGACTTGCACGTGGCTTTGCCATGAGAGGACCGTGCCCTCTCATTAGTCCGAGGCTTGAACACTGCAGCCGTTCTCCACCAGGGGCAGGCGTGGTCAATAGATTGAGCTCCCCTGGGCCTTCCTGAAGCCTCATGTGGGGGTCCCCACCCGCACCATCTCGGAGTAGGCGTCCCATCAGGAAGGAAAGCCCCCCACCCCCACCCCCACCGCCCGGCACAGGATTCCTGGCCAAACCAGGATTGTCCGGCAGCGCCATGGAAAGCAGTTCGTGAAGCACGTGGTGTTCTCGATGGCCTCCACGGCTTGCTTTCTGGTGTTTGCTCGAGGTGCCTAGCATCGCAAGAAGTGGCGGTTTCCGGAAGACAGGAACTTGGAGGCTGATGAATAGAGGAGTCTGGATCTTCAACTTGAACTTGTGAATTGTCTTATCCGCGCTCCCTTCTGACACACCGTCTACCTTCCCGGGCCCAAGCTTGCAGAGGGGTGCTGGGGCCACTTCAATCTTTCCTCAACCATAAGTAACAAGCAAGCCCTTCATGAGTCCTCCCTAAGGGCTGGGCCATGGGCTAGTCACCCTGGCACCCTGTTTGGAGAGGCTGGCACGGTGTCCTAGTGCTCGGAAATGCTGTGGCTTGGGCAGATGACCAGGGAGGGAGGGAGGGAGGGAGGGAAGGAAGGAAGGAAGGAAGGAAGGAAGGAAGGAAGGAAGGAAGGAAGGAAGGAAGGAAGGAAAAGAGGGAGGGGGGAGGGAGGGAGAGAGGGAGGGAGGGAGGGAAACTCTGCCATTTGAGAGCTTGTGGGAAGAGAGGAGCCAGGAAGGAGGGCAAAGCCATCCTAACCACAGACATTAAGACAAACAGCCTGGCCAGTGTGTCTCAGTGGTTGATGTCAACCTATGAACCAGGAGGTCACGGTTCGATTCCCAGTCAGAGCACATGCCCGGGTTGTGGCTTGATCCCCAGTAGGGGGCATGCGGGAGGGAGGCAGCCGAACCATGATTCTCTCATCATTGATGTTTCTCTCTCTCTCCCTCTCCCTTCCTCTCTGAAATCAATAAAAATATTTTTTTAAAAATAGCCGAAACCGGTTTGGCTCAGTGGATGGAGCGTCAGCCTGCGGACTGAAGGGTCCCAGGTTCAATTCTGGCCAAGGGCATGTACCTTGGTTGCGGGCACATCCCCAGTGGGGAGTGTGCAGGAGGCAGCTGATCGATGTTTCTCTCTCGTCGATGTTTCTAACTCTCTATCCCTCTCCCTTCCTCTCTGTGAAAAATCAATAAAATATTTAAAAATATATATTTTTTTAAAAATAAAAGACAAGATGTCAGTAAGCCAGGGGAGGAGAGGATTCCAGGAGGGAGGGCGCAGCACCAAGTGCCCAGACACTCCCTGGGCAGAATAAAGGAGCAGTGGGCGGGCCCTGGAGTGATGGGAGCCCAGGAAGAGGCTGTGGACCCGTCCCAGCGGGGAGGGGAGGGGAGGGGAGGGGGGGAGATACACTTCCCCTGAAGGACACTTGCATGCCTTTAGCAGCCAGCGGCATGAAAACGTCCAAGGCTCTTTGGAAGCCCACACAGATTCGTCCCATCCCACCGACCCCTCCAAGCCCACAGTTGATCAACAGGCGGGCCGCGTGTGAGTGACCACAGAAGCAATCCCGCCTTTTCCAGGAAGGACTTGGTGGCATAATTCAGCGCTCGAACACTCGCCCTTCTCTTCCCATGGGCTCGCTGTTCAATTACAAAATGAAACTCAAAATAATTCTGAGCAACCGCAGAAGAAAGGAATGTTTCTTTCGCTCAGAAAGGACTGAATAACAGCGGCGAACACATCAGCACCCCCCCTGCACCAAGCAGCTCCGCGTGAAAGTTAACTCCTTAGACCAGTGGTTCTCAACCTGGGCTGCGCATTAGCATCACCTGGGAACCTCTTTAAAATCCTGATTTCCGGGCCTCATCCTCCGGAAATTCTGTTTCTTTGTTACTCATGTTGTGGCCTCACCCCATAACAAAGAAACAGAATTTCTGGAGGATGAGGCCCGGAAATCAGGATTTAAAAAGATTCCCAGGAGATGCTAATGTGCAGACAAGGTTGAGAACCACTGCCTTAGAGCAACGCAGAAGGGAGCTGCCGCTAGTGCTCTGCTTCAGGCCAGAAAAACGCTAAGGCTGGAGGGTTCGAGTCACTCGGCCAACAGGTACAGCCAGGAATGGCAGCGAGGAACTGGCACCCAGGCTGCCTGGCTCGTGAACCCACGCTCAGAACTGGCCAACCCCCCACTCGTGTTTTGCCGCCTCTGTTAGAAAATACGAAGACAAAAGTCCATGCCAAAGTTACCAGAATGCCCCAAACAAGAAGTTATCCTGAAGGCAGAATGGCCCGCGGCCGCGTGTACAGCTCCTCGCCGTGTCCTGCGGTGCAGCGTGGGAGCTTCAGAAACAACAGTGTTCATACTGGACCCAGCACAAGGTCCGGCAGCAGCTGGGCACTAAATTCGGCTTCAGTGCACTTCAGAAAACGAAACAACCAAATCGTCAAGCAAAGGGTTTTCTGATGCAAATATGGTACCTGATCCAGACACGAAATGAACCTGAAACCATGAGAACAAGCCGCGCTGTCTTACAACCCTGTGCTCCCTCCAGAACCGTGAGCCTTAGCCGGGAGCCATGGCCAAATCAGCCACACGGGGCGGTGATTCCAAACGAGGGCCCTAAGCCCGTGGTCGGCAAACTGCGGCTCGCAAGCCACATGTGGCTTTTTGGCCCCTTGAATGTGGCTCTTCCACAAAATACCACGTGCGGGCGCACACGTACATTGCGATTGAAACTTCGTGGCCCATGTGCAGAAGTCGGTATTTTGTGGAAGAGCCACACTCAAGGGGCCAAAGAGCCGCATGTGGCTCACGAGCCGCAGTTTGCTGACCACTGCCCTAAGCTGATCTGGCCAGTCACAAGAGCAAACTTTCAGGGAGGAAAATCCCTCCACAGCCACCGGTTTGGTGTTAGCCTGAAGGCAGAGGGTTAGGGAAACAGAAGATAGAACCCATGACATCAAGGCGGGAGGGGGGGATTGCCCTGAAATTAAACAGTGTAAAGTTTCAAATGTTCCTACAGCTTCTCCTTGTAAAAGGCTCTGCTCTCTGGAAAATGCTGTTGGCAGTGAGGTGTGGGCTTGGACAGGATTAAGGCCCGCCCTCGCTGGACTGGCTCAGCGGATAAGAGCATCGGCCTGCAGACTGACGGGTCCTGGGTTCGATTCCAGCCAAGGGCACATGCCCAAATTGCGGGCTCATCCCCAGTAGGGGGCATGCAGGAGGCAGCCGACCAATGAGTACCTCTCATCCTTGACGTTTCTCTCTCTCTCCCTCTCCCTTCCTCTCTGAATCAATAAAAATATATGAAGAAGAAAAAAAAAGAGTAAGGCCCGTGGTGTAGCTTCTGATATACCAGGAGATGGGCCTGCTATCAGCACAGCCAAGCCAAGGGCAAAACCAGCAACTTCCGCTGAGATGCTGAGCCCATCCAAGGAGAGACCTAGAGGTGGGAGCAGGGAACCACTTTGGCATCGTCATTCCAGGGCATGGCCACTGTGGGGCAGGAAAGAACGCGGAGGAAGGGTCGCTGTGGCCGCAGATAACTCCCTGGAGCCTCTCTAGAGAGAGAGGACAAGCGGGGGGGGGGGGGGGGGGGGGGGGGCTCATTCCCGGGGCCCTCCAAGACCCAGGCTCTTTCTCATGGCGGGAAGGGGGGTGGGGGAGTAAATTGAAAACCAATACCATGCAATCTTATGTATGGTTCCCTGTAACCCAGCAAACTGTAGATGTCTGTGTTCATACACAGATATGTCCACAGGCACAGGGCACAGTCCCCAGGGCGCAGGCCCAGATGACGGACGGCAGGGTTACGCGAAGGAGGAGTGGCCAACTGAGTCTGAGACAAGGAGAATTCTCCTGTTGTTTCAATTCTTTACAAAAATGAACTGCTCTGGGGTGTAAGGAAAAGTCAGTCCTGCCAGAACCAGTTTGGCTCCGTGGATAGAGCGTCAGCCTGCAGACTCAAAGGTCCCGGGTTCGATTCTGGTCAAGGGCATGTACCTTGGTTGCGGGCACATTCCCAGTGGGGGGCGTGCAGAAGTCAGCTGATCAATGTTTCTCTCTCATTGATGTTTCTGGCTCTCTATCCCTCTCCCTTCCTCTCTGTAAAAAATCAATAAAATATATTTTAAAAAGAAAAGAAAAAAAGAAAAAGTCAGTCCTGGGGAATGTCAGTCCTAAAAATGTCCACCTACCCAGTCGAGTGTTGGGAGTATCTTAGCCACTGTGGTTCTATCAGCAGGAGGAGGTGTGCTCAACAACTACTTATTGAGCACCTACTATGGGCCAGCCATTGTTCTAGACTTTAGAGAAATATTAAAAATATCTGCCTTCAGCCCTGAGCGGTGTTGCTCAGTGGTTAGAGCATCAGCCTGTGCACCAAAAGGTCACGGGTTCAAGTCCCAGTCAAGGGCAAATGTGTCTCTCTCACATCAACGTTTCTCTCTCCCCCTTCCTTCCCTCCCTCCCTTTCACTCTCTCTGAAAAGCAATGGAAGAACAACCTCAGGTGAAGATTAACCAAAAAACAAATCCTATATAATAAAACCCTAATATGCAAATCGACCGAAGGGTGGAAGGACCAGTCGCTATGACGTGCACTGACCACCAGGGGGGCAGATGCTCAACGCAGGAGCTGCCCCCCTGGTGGTCAGCGTGCTTCCACAGGGGGAGCGTCGCTCAGCCAGAAGCCGGCTCTCCACGGCAGCGCTAAGGATGTTCGACTAACGGCTTAGGCCCATTCCAAGTGGGCCTAAGCCATCAGTCGGACATCTCCTGAGGGGTCCTGGACTGTGAGAGGGTGCAGGCCGGGCTGAGGGACCACCCCCTCCAGTGCACAAATTTTCGTGCACCGGGCCTCTAGTATATATATAATCTGCCTTCATGGAGTTTTAACCCAGTGGCGTTTATGTCATCATCCCCTTTGGGGGAGGGCCCTCTGGGAGTGTCAGGGGTTGGTACATATGCCCAGTGGCAGGGGCGTGACAGAGATGGGCTCTGGGCCTCTCTTCTCACGAACAATGAAATTGCAGACAACCTTGACCAGGGAGAGAGGAAAAGGTGGGAGTGGATTAAGGGTTTAGTGCAAGCGCACGGCCCCTGGCTGGCCCCTCACTAACTCTCCGTCTGCTCCAACCAGCTGCACAAGTTGGGGTGCCTGCAGTTGGACAGCTCCGGAGCCACTCCCGGGCCCCATGGAGGGAGTGAGAGCCAAGTGCGGAAGGGGGAGGGTGCGGCCAAGCAGGCCTGGCTTAGGGGATCCCGGCTCCCTCCTCCGGGCTATCGGCACAGCTCCCTTCCCGAAGGGGCCGCGGAATGGACGACGGGGCGAGGACAGCGAGCGAGTGGCACACGGGAATAGAGAGGCGAGGAGCCGAGTAGAAGCTGGCCATGCCCCACCTCGGCCCAAAGAGGGGAGGACAGCCCCTCACCAGCCACCTGCACCAGGGCAAGGCCAGCGGAGAGCCTGGGTCCTCGGCCCCCTCACTGCCCCTCCCCCGCTCCCCTGTCCCCCGACCGGGCCACCTGGCTTCCAGCTCCACTGCCTGTCTACGCTGAACAGACTGGGGACAGGGCAGGGGAGGAGACTCCTGAGGGCCCAGCCTGGAACAGGGGAGGTGAGACTGGATAGCTCCCGGTGAGTCGCATTTCGCACACAGACACGCGGCAACTCCGTGTGCCGTGTACCTAAGCGTGACACAAGCTTCTCCGGCCATGAAATCTCCGTAAAACTGGAAAAACGCGGAGTGGCACTGAGTCTGAGGTTTAAGCAAAAGATGAAACGGACACTTGAAAGGGAGACGGTTAAGGGAACCCCAGACCCAAGTGATTTACAGAAGGCCAGGAGGGGGTGGGCCTGTGGCACACAAAGGCCGCGAGCCTGCAGGCACCCGGACAAGCCAGCGGCGGAGCGGTTTCAGGCTGGGCAGGCTGGGCGGCCTCTCCCGGGGCCTTCAGATCACAGGTCACGGGCACCGGGCGGCCCCACCTGAGCCGGGCCATGTCGGTTCACACGGGTGCTGGACGGCCGGGGCCACCTGATTGGCCCAGAGATCCCTGTTTGCTCAGGACGACCGGCTTTGCTCACCATCAGGGTCAGGTTGGAACCTGTTCCTCCCCGACCTACGTGCAGTCGCTCAGATAGCCGGCGGTGAGCACGCGGGGTGTGGTGCCGGCTCCCAGGGCTCAGGGCGTCCACGTGGGCTTGGAAACGCCCCACCGGCTGACTGGCCTGCAGGTCCGTGTGAAGACCCACCTGCACTGCATTCCTTTCCACAATGAGGACTCCCTGGGAGGCTCCTGACCCGCCGCTGAGACTGACCCAGGCGATCGCTCTGCGGACCAGGAGCCAGCACAGCCTCCTGTCAGCTGCCGCCTGAATGACTCTGCTCTGCGAGGGGCTGGGAACGACACTTCTCTCTTGAAAACCACTGTGAACTTCACAAATGCCCGCATCACAAGCACACAGTCCCCTGCCCGCTCCCCCACGGGGTTTTTTTTTTAAAAAAATATGTTTTTATTGATTTTTAGAGAGAGGAAGGGAGAGGGAGAGAGAGAAACATCGATGACAGAGAGGAGCATCATCAATCAGCTGCCTCCTGCATGCCCCCCGCCCCCCCCCCTGCAACCCTGGCATGTGCCCTGACCAGGGAATCAAACTGGCAACCTCTTGGTTCCTGGGTCGTAGCTCAACTGTTGAGTGACACCGGCTGGGCCCCATAGGACAGTGATGGCGAACCTATGACACGCGTGTCAGAGGTGACACGCGAACTCATTTTTTTTTTTTGGTTGATTTTTCTTTGTTAAATGGCATTTAAATATATAAAATAAATATCAAAAATATAAATCTTTGTTTTACTATGGTTGCAAATATCAAACAATTTCTATATGTGACACGGCACCAGAGTTAAGTTAGGGTTTTTCAAAATGCTGACACGCCGAGCTCAAAAGGTTCACCGTCACTGCCCTAGGAGATTTCCGATCTCAATGCCTCAACATCTACTTTCCGGAAGGACTTTGCCCGCACCCGAGACACCCACATTCACCGAACCCCGCCTCGCTGACCCCCGAGGAGGCTTGGAAACGCTCTGAGAGGCGGGCTGTGGCGGCCCAGCCCGGGGCCGGACAGCGCAAATGCTGCCCCGCTCACATGGCAGCACTTCACAGCCAAGTGCTTCCCAGCGAAGCACACAAGGGCTTTGTCTCGTTCTGCTACGTCAGCCCTGGCGGAGCCACTGTCCCCGCGTCAGTCCCTGCAGGCCAGCCCCACGGCGCTTCGGGCGGAAAACATAAAAATGATAAAAATGTCACTAGGAAGGAAGGGAGGGGAGGGGGGAAGATAGCGACAACAAGTGAAGGTACTTGTTGTTTTAGTCTTAATAAAACAAAGCCGGGGCCGGGCACTCAGAATCTTATCAGAAACGTGCACTTTTATTGATTTCCGAGAGGAAGGGAGAGGGAGAGAGAGAAACATCAGTGATGAGAGAGAATCATGGATCAGCTGCCTCCTGCACATCCCCTACTGGGGACCGAGCCACCGCCAGGGCATGTGCCCTGACCGGGAATCGAACCCGGGACCCTTCAGACCAAAGGCCGGCGCTCTATCCACTGAGCCACACTGGCTAGGGCAGAAAGATGAATTTTTTCATTAGTAAAAGTTAAAATGCTCTGTTGGGAGCAGAATCATGAAAAGTCACATTCCCCAGGTTCAAGCAACAAGTGACACTTCCAATGTGAGCCGCTGCTTTGAGATCAAACGGGCCAGGTTTGGGGAACCCCCTCCCCTCCACCGCCACTTCCTTCCCCTCCCACTTCCTCGGCTTCCATTCTGGGCCATCACATTTCAGCTGCCATTCTGGACCCACCCTCAGGGGAGCAGCTGGTCGCAAACCCTTGACAATAGCCTATTAGGGAGCCAGCTCTGGGGTGTGTGTGTGTGTGTGTGTGTTTATTTGGGGGGGTTGTTTGTGGGATTTTTTTGTTGTTGTGTTTAATCCTCACCCAAGGATTTTTTTTTTTTTGGTAAATATATTTTATTGATTTTTTACAGAGAGGGAGAGGGATAGAGTTAGAAACATCGATCAACTGCCTCCTGCACACCCCCTACTGGGGATGTGCCCGCAACCAAGGTACATGCCCTTGACCGGAATCGAACCCGGGACCCTTCAGTCCGCAGGCCGACGCTCTATCCACTGAGCCACACCGGTTAGGGCACCCAAGGATTTTTTCCCATTGATTTTTAGAGAGAGTAGAAGGGAGGGGGAGACGAAAGAGAGAAACATCGATATGAGAGAGACACATTGATTGGCTGCTTGACACAGGGACCCAGGATGGAACCTGCAACCGAAGGTCAACGTACCCTTGACCGAAATCCAACCCACAACCCTTTCCGTCAGAGGGCCGACGCTCTAACCACTGACCCACACCGGCAGGGCGATGCCCATGAACACAGAACAACGAGCTCGCAGTCCGTGTGGAGTAGAGTGAGCGGGAGGCACGCCCGCTCCGTGTTTTTTCCTGTTCTTTCTGCCGCCAGAAAAGCCCTCCCAGCGCTCCTCCGTGATTACGTAACAAGAACATGGCCAGCAAACTCGGGCGGAGACACGGGATCCGAACGCTTCCCCTTCAGAAACTGTAGAACCCCCACAACGAGCGCTGGCAGGACGCACCAGGCCTCCCCTCGGCGAGCCGGCCGGGCTGGCCTCACCCTCCAGCGGCAAACACCCTATCTATCCAAGGTGTTTATTTCCTTCTGATAAACAGCACCGTGTAATTTCCCATTTTTAGGAACAGTAATTACTTCAAACAAAGAGCAGTTAACAAAAACAGTACTTACTAGCGGAGGGAGTGGTGTTTCTCCCTATGAGGACAGCAGTTCAGTTAAAAAAAATAATAAAATTTTTTAAAGAAAGCCCTTGGCTTAAAGCATTCATTTGTCTCTTCGCTATGATTCAAGAGACAAGTAACATGTGGGAAAAGAGGGTGTTCAACTGGAGAGAGGAGAGCAAGGCCTCCAGGACCAGCTGTGACCCCTGATGTGCCTGGCCGCGCGTGCGCACACCTGACGTGCCCCCCACCCACAAGCAAATTCCTAGAATTTATTTTCTAGGGATTTGGACAATCCACGCCGGCTGCCTCCACTCTCTCACTTGACCTCCCTAATCTGCCTGAAGGGCCCACTTGAAATTTAAGTTGTGAACCGAACTCACACTCTTCCAAGTAGAAAATGCCCGTCACTCTCCTGCCAGCTCACATTCCAGCCCTCCCCGCGGGCACCGAGGTGGTGGCGGGCGCCCTGGAGCAGAGGGAAGGCCTGGGGAAAACGCAAAACCCAGGCCGCCGGACACTGGCTGGAAAAGCCAGACATGACCTCAGACCTAAAGCCCCCCCCTCACCGGGGCCTGAGTGGGGACCTAAGACAGGCAGGGGTCCCAGGCCTGCTCCTGCCCCTGCCCAGGAAGCAGCAGCTGGGCATCGGGGCTGTCTGGTCCGGGGGCCGGGAGGGGCCGGGGGGCAAGAGGTGCAACCACCCATGCTGCTTGCGACACTTTGCTAAAAGGCTCTCCTGTCCCAAAATATGCACAGAGGCTGCCCACGCCTGACATAACCGCAAGGAGGCCATGGGCCCTTCTTTAAATGAAAGTCACCCCAGTGTTAACACCTGCGGCACTGCCCGCCCCCCCCCCCCCCCGGGGCACAGCAGTGCCAAGCTGTCTGCACTCAGTACAGAGCTGAGATGGAGAGGATCTGGGCTGAGAGAAAAGCAGGTGTCCCAGCGCTGCTAGGGGCTTGGGGACCCCCAGAGTTAGGGGGCTCCCTTCCGCCGGCCACACCCTAGGAAACGGGAACTTGGCCCCAGCAACTTCACCACGGCCTCCCGGGTCCTCCTTCCCCCCTGACCCAACCTCTAGGCCAGCGGTTCTCAACCTGTGGGTCGCGACCCCTTTGGGGGTCAAACGACCCTTTCACAGGGGTCGCCTAAGACCATCGGAAAACACATATATAATTACATATTGTTTTTGTGATTAATCACTATGCTTTCATGATGTTCAATTTGTAACAATGAAATTGGGGGTCACCACAGCATGAGGAACTGTATTAAAGGGTCACGGCATTTGGAAGGTTGAGAACCACTGCCTCTGGGCCCCGCTCCCCGCCCCACCCCACCCGGCCACGGCTGCCCAGAGGAGGCTAAAAAATCTGCCTGGCAACGGGTCACGGGACCAAAGTGCGGCCTGGCGATTGGCAGTTCGGACAAACGGGGCGTGGCGTCAGCTGCTGGGGGGACTCTGCTCCTCCACCCCCTCCCTTCCCTCCCTCCCCGCTCCCTCCTGCTCCTCCGGGACCACGAGTCTCTGGGTGGCCCCAGGATGGGGGGGGGGGAGGGGGGCCGCATCAGTGTGTCCTCTGGTTTCTGGCTGGACAGGGTACTTGACGTTGCACGCACACTGCTTTTCTTAGGTTGTAAGTTCATTTGGAGCCCAGGGGACTCTCAGAGATGGGGAGCAGCGGTCAAGTCCCCCAAGGCCACTGGGCGCTGTCCCTGCTCGCTGTGGGCCCTCTCCTCCCTCCTTCCCTCTCCACGCCCTTGCACGTCTGCAGCCGCTCCCTCCAAACTCCCCCTCTCCTCTCCCCACCGCCCCCCCCCCTCCCCTCCGGCCCCCAAGCCACGCCGCACCTGCCTCAGCCTCATCCTGGGCTCGCTCTTCTGTTTGCTCCATTGATTCCTTCTCCCCTCGCGTCCCGGAATGAAGAGCCAGTGATCCAGCCGGTGGAGGCCCGGTTCCTTCTCCCTGGGCGGGGCGCCGGTGGGGGTGCCTGGGTGGGAGAGTCCCCGCCTGCTCACACGGCTGATTCTAGCAGGTTCTAAAAAGCCGGCATTGGCCTCAGCCTGGAGCCGAGCAGGGCTGGCAGGGACACCCCAGGGAGAAAAGGGGGGACACCTGTTGTGGAGAGCGGCGCCAGCGTTTGGACAGGTTCAAGCCTCGGGCTAATGAGAGGGCACGATCCTCTCGTGGCAAAGCCACGTGCAAGTCCCAGCACAGTTGTAGCCAAAGGCTGTGGCTGTGAGCTTGACCTCATGGTCCGAACCTGTGGTCCCAGGAGGCTGAGTAATGTGGGCTTGATAGAGTTCAGGTGCATGTAATTGAGTAGATTCGAAGCCCGAGAGAACGTTGTAAACATCTTGACCAGCCCTTACTCTGCCTCGTGGAATCTGCTATAAAATAAAGACTCGGCTTGCAGGCCGTGGCGCTGTCTCTCTAACCCAGTGATTCTCAACCTTCTGGCCCTTTAAATACAGTTCCTCATGTTGTGACCCAACCATAAAATTATTTTCGTTGCTACTTCGTCACTGTCATGTTGCTGCTGTTATGAATCGTCATGTAAATATCTGATATGCAGGATGGTCTTAG
>NW_005871779.1:227376-253217 GCF_000147115.1 Myotis lucifugus | reverse complement strand
AGTGTCCCATCCAGCCCCAGCTTTATTCTCTCGTCTGTCTTCTTTAATCCTTCACCAACCCCCCTCAGCTTCACCCACGGCCGTGCTGGCGCGGCACAACATGTAATACTTTCAACAATAAAGATTTAAAAAAAGAGAGAGACTCCATCCACAGTTGGGAACAACTGAGTTCTGCCGAAATTCCTCCCTGGAGCCCCCATCACATTCCCAAGCTCTCTCTCCCCGAGAAAGGGGGCCCCAGCTGGCCAGGGGGCTTCCAGCTGCCGGGATGGGCCAGGGACCGGGTGGGGCTCATTATAACGCAAATGCTCTAATCGCCTTTCTCCCTGATTTATCCGAGTTCTGGAAGCGCTCACTCCGGAGGGAAGAGACCCAGGGTGACACTGGCCAGAGGGACAGGCCGCCGCTGAGAAGGCTGACCCTGGGCCAAGGGTTCGCTGTGCTCTGGACCTGGAGCCTCCCCGCCCCCTTGGGCAAACTGGTCAGAGCCTTTCCTTTAACTTTCTGGACTGGACCGGAAACCAGCCAGGCTGCCCGGAGTCTCGAGTGACATTCTCGGTTGTCTGTTCTTGCCTCCCCCAGCCTCCCCACCCACCCCACTTGCACACTCTCCGCCTGCAGTGCCCTCCCCGGCTCCTCCCCACACCTGGACACCGCACGCACTGTTATTAGCGGTCTTCCCGGAAGCTGCCGGTGAGGCCGAGGCTTCTCCGGCCGGCCAGACCCAGTGTGAACCCTGTACCTGCTGCTCACTGGTCGTGTGGCCCTGAACATCTTGCCTGGCTTCTCTGAGCCTCAGTTTCTTTGTGAGAAAAACAAGACGCTCCTCACGGGGTGCTGTCGAAAGTCACACACTCGAAGCATGTACAGTCCTCACACAGAGGAAGTGCCCGCGGGTAACAGCGAACACGGACAGTCCTTACTACGTGCTGAGCACATGGTATGTGTTCACTTACGTCGCCCTGGCCACACAACTCTGAGACAGGTACACATCACCCCTGCTTTCCAGATAAGGAAACCGAGGCACAGAGGGGTCCGATAACTTGCCCGAGACCCCGCAGCGAGGAGGTGGCAGAACTGAGAGCTGTCCTTACGCCTAGTACCATTCCCCCACGACTTCGTAGGCTGGTTGAGGAAAGAGGCTTTGAAAACTCCTGACTATTTCTGGGATATTGTTAAAAGGTCAAGGCCCTGCAAATTTCAAAAGACATCTTCCATTTCCTAAAACCTCCTCAGAAAAACATTCCCAGCTTCCTCGGGGAAAACAGCAATGGCATCATGGGAAAGGAAACACAAAAAAAAGTAATTTATTTTTTTAAACCAGAGCGCTCGGGCTGACCCAGGCGGAGTCATCTCTTCCCAGCTGTTGGTTAAGGCCCACCACTGGCTTCACTTCTCCCGTCCTCACCTTCCCGGCCCTTCTGGCCGGGGCAGAGCTGAGAACCCGTGTGAGATCTGCAAAACATACAGCCCTGTGTGGGCTAGAACGCCCCGTCCAAACAGAAGGTCTTTTCATTCTTTGCTTTGTTTGCTTTTGTTTTGTTTGTTAATCCTCACCCAAGGATATTTTCCCACTGGTTTTTAGAGAGTGGAAGGCAGAGGGAGAGACGGAGAGAAACATGGAGGTGAGAGAAACACATCGATTGGTTGCCTCCTGCACTCACCCTGACCCGGGGGCCGGGGAACCTGCAACCAAGCTCCGTGCCCTTGACCGGGATGGAACCCGGGACCCTTCAGTCCATGGGCCGCTCTGTCCACGGAGCCGAACTGGCTAGGGCAGGTCTTTTCATTCTTAACCCTTCCCACCCCTCGGCCCCATGGCTGGGAAGGCTTCCCGTCCAGGCCAGGCCTCGGGCTGGGGGTGGAAAAGAGCAGAGGTTTTGAAAGGGAACAGAAAGCGCCCTCCTCAGCAGAGCGCTCCCCACTCCCCATGCGCTGGGCCCTGGCAGCCTGTGCTGGGAGCGGAGCCTCTGGAAGCCCTGTGCCTGCGGGAGGGACGCCGCGGGCTGGTAAACAGCACATGGCACGCTGGGCCTGTGGCAAGCATTCATGCCCCGAATTCTTTGTCCTCGTGAGGAGAGACAGAGGGCTGCTCTGTGCTGCAACGCCCAGAGCCAGGACGCAGGACGCCACTTCCCAAACTCCCCCCCCTACCCCCCCACGGAGCGCGCCAAGGCTGGGCAGGCCCGCATGCCACCCGCCCGCCCGTTAAAGTGTGCTTGCGAAAGAAACTTGCCCAAACTTGGACCTCTTTCTTGAAAACGTGGGTTTGCTTGTTAATTCCAAAGGGAAGCCAGGGCGCTGGTACAGTGGAGAAACTGGCCCGTCTCCTTAGCCCAGGATCCGGAGAAGGGCCCACACCATCCCGTGGTGTTCCTGCCCCCAAAATGCAGCACCTGAGTCTGACCACAAGGAAACGTCGGACACACCCGGCCTGAGAGCCCTCTTCAAACCCACGGGCCCCCGTTGGCGTCCCAAATGACAGCCAAACGCCACAGGGGCCACGACACCTGTCATGTGGGATCGTGGACGTGGCTGAGGCCTAAGGAGGAAAGGCATTGCCCTAAGGAAATGATGGGCCTGTTAGTGAAATTTACGTGGACCTGTAGGTCAATAATAATCCCTCCCGGGTAAGCTTTCCGAATTTGGTCATTGTAAGCTGGTTCTATAAGAGGCGTCCTACCTGCTAACGTGTTCTGGAGTAAAGGGTCATGGTGTCTGCAATTCGCTCTCAAATGATTCGGCAAAAGTAACAATTATAACATCTAGAGCAGCGGTTCTCAACCTGTGGGTCGCGACCCCTTTGGCGGTCGAACGACCCTTTCACAGGGGTCGCCTAAGACCATCCTGCATATCAGATATTTACATGACGATTCATAACAGTAGCAACATTACAGTTATGAAGTAGCAACGAAAATAATTTTATGGTTGGGTCACAACATGAGGAACTGTATTTAAAGGGCCAGAAGGTTGAGAACCAACCCCACGGACTCCCAGGCCGGTGCTGTTTTGGGGGTTCTGTCCTGGGAACCTTGGAGCGTCTTCCAGGCCTTTTGGCTTTTTGCAAAAATCAAGAGGGAGGTTTTTGTTTCCCCAAGAAAATGCTTTTTTAATGCACAGGTGACGTTGGGAGCAGTTCCGGAAACAGGGAACCACAATATTCTCCGCCTCGGCCTCAGGCTGGGCTCCCCGGACCCCTCAGGCCCAGGGCAGCACCCGCTTCCGTGGCCAGCTGTGCCCTGCCCGCTCCCCCGGGGCTGAACTGTCTTCAGCTGGGATCCCAGTCCCTGCAGGGACCCTGACGGACACAGGAATGAGACTGGGTTGATGAAAAATATTTACTACTGCTTGTGAGCACGCGAGGCATTCCAAAATAATTCCCTTTCCCAGGGTCCCCTGAGCCACAGCTTCCCACGCAGGCGCCCCGGCAGGCTGCAGGCCGCTGCCCGCTCCTCTCCAGGCGGCACCCGCCTTCCCACGGGACTGGGGCCTCAGAGTTTAAGACCCCGAAGCGCTGTGGGGGACTAACTTGGCCCATCCCCCTCGGGGGCTGAGAGAGGGCAGGGTGGGTGGCCATGGTGTCAGGAGGAGCAGGAGGGGGAGGGGCGATGAGAGTGGGCGGGCAGCCCGGGGCAAAGAAGCCAGCAGGGGCGGCCGCCACGCGCCTCTGCAGCCCCTGGCGCTCTCCAGGCGCCCTCCGGGAACAGCCCCTGCAGGACACGGAGGCACTGCCTCCATCTGGGCCCGATGTGGGAAAAGGGCAGCTCAAACGCTCCTCCCGTTTGAGTGGCCAGTGGCCTGTTTCCTTTCCCATCTTCCTCACCAGCCCCCGACTGTCCCCGCCAATGAGATCTGGTCTTGGGAGCCAGGGACCCATCCCCGTCCTCACCATCACCACCCCGTAGAAGCATCGTTCCCACGTTCCCAGGGCTCGGAGCATTGGTGGCCCACACCCACCATACCCTTTGGTCTGTGGAGGGTGCTGAGTCCCGGGGGCTAGAGAAATACTAGCTTATATGGCCCCTTCCTCAAGCTTAAAAAAACCACATTTAATTAGTAGATAACTTGGTAGTTCTGCCCAGGGGCTCTCCAGTGTCCCCGTGGGCATCCCTGGCTGTGTACGCAAATGCACCCCACAGTCACCCACGCATCCCACCCTCCCGACTCCAGGGCCACACCCCACAGAGCTGTCAGCTTCAGAACTGAGGGTCAGGGGTTGGGCTTGGGCCTGTGGTTGAGTGACAGAAGCACCCTGGGAGGTGCCAGGCCCATCGGGACAGAAGGCAGCGGTGGAGGCGTGTGCCAGGAGTGTGTGTGTGGCCTCCGGTATGCGTGTGCCCTCACTCGAGTGTGTGTGGAGGGGCTCACGTGCCCTCTCAGACTCCATCCACACCCTCGTTCTCTCCGCGATTAGCATGTGGCTGTGCCATGGGCGCTGCACGTGTAGACGTGGTGCCCTCGCAGCGACAGACGCCCAAACACCCCAAGGGACTCCGGTCCTATGGATACTCTCCCATTCCATGGACGAGGAACCTGAGGTCCGAGGAGGGTGACGTGTCTTGCCCAATTCACAAAAGCAGCCGTGGGTTGACCATCTTGTGAAGAGCAGCAGGAGGATCAGACACCACCCTTGTTACCCAGCTCTTTCCAAAAGGGACAGCCACCCTGGAGCTCCAACCCCGCCAGGGACAGGGCTGTGCTGGCTGAGGGGATGAATGGGCGGAGCTGGCAGACACTGATCTGAAATCCAAGCAAGGGCAGGCCCCACTGCTGTGGGCAGGAACCCGGCAAGCCTTCCCGGAGGATGGGGTGGGGTGGCGGCTGGGATCTGGCCTGAGGGTGACGGGAGAGCTGCCTCCACTGGCGGAGGCTGCAGCTCCCGGGAAGGGGGTGGGAGGGCTTCATCTACTTGCTTTGGTGTCAGAGGGCACTACCCACTGCCCAGCCATGACCAACATGAGGGGCACTTCCTACAAGGTGAGGGGTAGGTCCCGGCTGGGCTGCCAGTGGACCGAGCCTCCCCTGACTTCTCAGCGATGGTGCACCAGCCTCGCCAGGAGCATCAAGACCCAAGAGTTCCGCCCACCACCCGTTACTGACCCAGCGATGCTGCCACCGGGCGGACCCGGACCCGGACCCGGATCCAGATCCCGTGGGCACTGTGGGGGCTGGTGCACAGCCTCCTGGGGCTTCCTCCCCCAACGCAATGCAAAGGCGCAGACATCAGGTTAATAAACAGCTTTATTTGCCTCTGACAGCATCGATTCTCTTACATTCTTAATTAAGTTGCCATTAAAGTGCGGGGGGGGGGGGAAGTTCTTAATCACGGTAACATTTGTTAAAAGAAACCAGAACTAGCATCGGGAACAGGGTGGCCACGAAGAAAACGCTCCCCTCACCATGCCCAGAAGGGAAGCCCCCGCGCTGAGCCGGGCCGGCCCAACTGCACACAGATTCTAACTCCCTCTCACCCTGACACCACGCAGGCGGGACGCCCACCGCGGGGGGGACAGCAATGGTCAGGGTTTCTAAAGAAACACCCACACGCCCCGCCCGCCCACTCCTCTTGGCCATCGTGGGGGGCTTGCTGTTTGAGTGGACCCAATCTTAGGAGAAACGGGGGTCTGGTTCCCTTTACTGCCTTCTACCCCACCCCACCCTCACTAACAAAAACCCGCAAAGTCATTGCAATGAGAAAGTAAGTGGGTTTCCGATGACCCCAACGCTACCCATGTTCAGTAAAAATAAGGATAATAAACACAAAAGCTGGCGTAGTAAACAGGAGTTCTCCGCGTTCAATGCAAAAAAAAATAAAAATAAAAAGAGAAATCTTAAGGCAAATACTGTTGACTCTGCACGCGGCTGGACAGACCTGGGACTCTGAGGCGTCGGGAGCTCCCGGGGCCCGGGCGGCGGGCCGGCCAGCACCTGCCCTGCGAGGCCAGCTCTTGGCCTTGCTGCTGAGCTGCGGGCGTGCTGCTCTCTGAGGTTATATTACAAACACACCCAAGGCTGTCGCGTTTTATACATGTATGTACACAGAGGCCGGCTACTCTTTCTTTGTGGACACCGCCAGCTCCACCTCGGGCAGCTGGATGCCGACCTTCGTCCCGCTGTCATTGCTGGAGGAAGAGGACAGTCGGGACTTCTTAGAGGCCAAGGACACCCCGCTCCCCTGTAACTTGCCTGCCTCGTCATCACTTCCAGTCACCTCATAATGACCTTTGCTCTTTGACCCTAATCCACCAAAGGTACCAAACTTCAGCTTCCCGTGTTTCCCTTTGACCTTTCCGCCTTCCAGCGACACTTCGCCGCCTTCGAACTCCAGAGTCCCGGTCGGCGTGGACGGCGCCGAGAGCTCTCTTTCGTCGCTGAAGGAGTTGGAGCGGTGCCGCGGCTTCTTGCTTTTAAACAAGGAGAACTTGGCTTTGGGCGAAGATGCTTCGGCCTCTACCTCTCCTTCCAAAGAGCCCAGGCTGGCCTTCGAGCTCTTCAGGTCCCCTTTGGACCCCGAGATGGAGGCCTCTGGCGAGCCGGTGACGCCGCCTTTCCCTTTCGGTTTGGAGAAATTGAACTTGGGCATTTTGATTTTGGACTTCTTCAGTTTGACGTCGGACTCTTCCCACTCGCCCTCTCCGGCACCAGCCTGGACGCTGGCCTCGCCTTTGGGGAAGTTGATATCCACCCCCACTTCTCTGCCAACCAGCTCGCGGCCAGAGAAGGCGAACTTGGGGATCTTCATCTTAGGGAATGTTACTTTTCCAGATCTGCTTTCCAAGTGACCTTGCGGCCCGGACACGCTTAGCCCAGGACCCTGGAGTCCAATCTGGCCTCCTTTCCCTCCTCCTTCCACCTTTGGTCCTGAGAAATGAAGTCCACCGGCCAGCGTGGGTGCACCCAGGTCGAGAGCAGAGACCTGGGGGCCTTTCCACTCGACCCCAGAACCTTTGGTGCCCAGATGCCCTTCACCCAGGCTGATGTCTGGGGCGCTGACACCCCCTGAAACATCCACACCTCCTTTGATTTTCGGGCCCTTCAAGCTGACACCAAGCTCGGACTCAGGAGACGCCATAGCAAACGAAGGTCCTTTCACGCTAATGTCAGGAGCGGCCCCGTGGACACCGATTCCCGAACTTTTCAGGTCGCCTTTGATTTCAGGGCCAGAAACCTGCCCCGTGGGGAGTCTCACCTTCCCCCCCTGCAGCTCCAGACCGCACGCAGGGGCCTTGATGCCAGGCATGTGGAGGTTCCCTTCCAGGCCATGAACACTCACGCCCGGGAGCCCTCCTCCGACGGAGGGCCCGTGCAGCTCCCCCGTGCCCCCGAGCTCCCTCTCACTTTTGGTCCTTCCAAGTTCAAGTCCACGTCCGGTGCCGAGATTTGAGGCCCTTTCACGTTGAGGCCTCCGAGGTTCACGTCCATGCCCGGCCCCTTCAGTTCTCCAGTAACCTGGGGCCCCTTGATGTTAACGTCCAAGTCAGACCCCGGAGTGGAGATGCCAAACTGGGCCAGCTTCATTTGGGGGAGTTTAATGCCACCTTCAGGTGCCTCCCAGCTTAGATCCGGAGCACCTACTGAGACTTTAGGGCACTTGATGTCACCAGAGACACCCAGGTCTCCCTTCACACTTGGTCCTTTCAAGTTCAGGTCGAGGTCAGGTCCAGAGACTTTGGGCATAGAGAGGTTCACGGAAGGCAAGTCTACTCTCGACCCCTTCAGAGACACATCAGGCCCTTCCAGCTTAACCCCCGGCGCACTCAGGTTTCCTTCCAGCGAGGGCAGCTGGGCATGGACCTCCGCTCCCCCGCCCTCCATCTTCACGCCGGGGACGCCGATCTTGGGCATCGAAAACTTGGGGAACTTGATTTTCGCTTCTGGACCTTGCAGATCTACGTCTGGTCCTTCCAGGCCCACGCTGGGGACATCACCCTTTACCTTTGGTCCTTTCAAGCTAACGTTCACATCGGGGACGGAGACTTGAGGGGCAGAAATGCCGAAGGACGGTGCTCTGACTTTAGCATCTGGGCCTTCAATGTGGACGTCAGGTGCCTCCACATTAATCCCTGGCGAGGAAACATCCAGGTCACAGGCCTGGATTTCGCCCTCCATTCTGGGGCTAGGGAGGGAGGCCTCCGCTTTAAATTTAGATGATTTAATGTCAAATTCTACATCAGGGAAGTACATCTTTCCAAACATAGATTTCTTGGTTTTAGGAGATTTCACATCGACTTTAAGTGTGGCATCCGGCCCGGCAACATTCACGTCTACATCAGGAGCCTTGAGACTGGCATCAATTTCGCCGCCAGGAACATTCAAATCAAATCCTTGTTTCTTGGTTTTAATTTTGGGACCACTCATGTGAATCTTGGGCATTTTAAACTTACTTTTCTTGCCCTTGCCACCGACACTAATTTCAGGAGCCTCGACGTTTAGCTCTGCCTCAGGAACAGTCACATCGACCGAGGGTGACTTGAAGTCAGCTTTGGGGCCTTTTGCCCCAAATCCTAACTTGGGTTTCTTAAGTTTGGGAATTTTAACATCTGGCCCCTCAAGGTTGACATCTGGGCTCTCCATGTGTACATCTAAGGTTGGAGCTTCTAGGTCAACTTTAGGCCCCTTAAGGTCCAGTTCACCGCCTTCTAATTTGGGCCCAGAAATTCCTATTTTGGGTGTCTTGAGATGCAAATCAACATCAGGAACAGTTACTTTAGGGGCAGATATATCCAGTGATGGCATCTTCAAATGTGGGCCACTGAGTTTGGCATCAGGGCCTTCAAAATCCAGACCTGGACCTTTCAAGTCTACTTCTGGGCCTTTGAAAGTACCTTCCATCTTAGGGACAGACACATCAAAATCTCCTTTGACTTTGGGTCCCTTCAAATCTAGGTCAACATCAGGCATGGAGATTTTGGGAGCTTTGATATTTATCTCAGGCATCTTAAACTTGGGACCCTTCAGTTTCGCATCTGGCCCTTCAATATTCACATCTGGGACATCAATGTCCATCTTAGGTCCTGAGACACTGATGTCAGCCTTGGGCAGGTTCACATCCACATCTGGGCCCTCTCCTTTGAAGCCTGGCATGCTGAACTTGGGCATTTTCACCTTGGGCATCTTCAGGTGCCAGTCGGGACCATGCATGTCCACATCAGGGACATCGATGTCCACTTTGGGGCCTTTGATGTCAATTCCAGGGCCCTTGAGGTCACCTTCCACCATAGGCAGGGAAACATCCACATCGCCCTTCATTTTGGGGCCCTTCAGGTTCAAGTCAAGGTCAGGCATGGAGATCTTAGGAGCTTTGATGTTCATCTCAGGCATCTTGAACTTGGGACCCTTCAGTTTCGCATCTGGGCCTTCAATATTCACATCTGGAACATCAATGTCCACCTTGGGTCCTGAGACATCAAAGTCAGCCTTGGGCAGGTTCACATCCACATCTGGGCCCTCTCCTTTGAAGCCCGGCATGCTGAACTTGGGCATTTTCACCTTGGGCATCTTCAGGTGCCAGTCGGGACCATGCACGTCCACATCAGGGACATCGATGTCCACTTTGGGGCCTTTGATGTCAAGTTCAGGGCCCTTGAGGTCACCTTCCACTTTGGGCAGAGAAACGTCCACATCGCCCTTTACTTTAGGACCCTTCAGGTTCAGGTCGACTTCAGGCATGGAGATCTTGGGTGCTTTGAGATGCAGGTCAGGCATTTTGAACTTGGGGCCCTTGAGTTTCCCTTCCGGGCCATGAATGTCAATGTCAGGAGTGTCTATGTCCACCTTGGGTCCTGAGACATCAATGTCAGCCTTGGGCAGGTTCACATCCACTTCAGGGCCCTCTCCTTTGAAGCCTGGCATGCTGAACTTGGGCATCTTCACCTTGGGCATCTTCAGGTGCCAGTCTGGGCCATGAACATCCACATCTGGGACATCGATATCCACTTTGGGGCCTTTGATGTCAACGTCAGGGCCTTTTAAGTCACCTTCCACCTTAGGCAGAGAAACATCTACATCACCTTTCACCTTAGGACTTTTCAGATGCAAATCAAAGTCAGGCATGGAGATCTTGGGGGCCTTGATGTTCATCTCTGGCATCTTGAATTTGGGGCCCTTCAGTTTTGCATCCGGACCTTCAATATTGACATCTGGCATTTCAACATCTACTTTGGGTCCTGAGACATCAATGTCAGCCTTGGGCAGGTTCACATCCACTTCTGGGCCTTCTGCTTTGAAGCCAGGCATGCTGAACTTGGGCATTTTCATCTTGGGCATTTTCAGGTGCCAGTCTGGGCCATGAACATCCACATCTGGTGCATTAATGTCCACTTTGGGGCCCTTGATGTCAACTTCAGGGCCTTTCAGATCACCTTCCACCTTAGGCAAGGAAACATCCACATCTCCTTTGACCTTAGGACCTTTCAGATGCAAATCGAAGTCAGGCATGGAGATCTTGGGGGCCTTGATGTTCATCTCAGGCATCTTGAACTTAGGACCTTTCAGCTTTCCCTCAGGTCCCTCAATATTCATGTCAGGGCCTTCCAGGTCCACTTTGGGTGCTGAGACATCGATGTCAGCTTTGGGCAGGTTCACATCCACTTCTGGGCCCTCTCCTTTGAAGCCAGGCATGCTGAATTTGGGCATTTTCACCTTGGGCATCTTCAGGTGCCAGTCTGGGCCATGGACGTCCACATCAGGGGCATTCATGTCCACTTTGGGACCTTTGATGTCAATCTCAGGGCCTTTCAGATCCGCTTCCATCTTGGGAAGAGAAACGTCCATATCACCCTTCACCTTGGGGCCTTTCAGGTTTAAGTCAATGTCAGGCATGGAGAGCTTGGGAGCCTTTAGGTGCATCTCTGGCATCTTGAATTTAGGCCCCTTCAATTTCCCCTCTGGGCCTTCAATGTTAATGTCAGGAGTGTCAATGTCCACTTTGGGGCCCTTGATGTCCACCTCAGGGCCCTTTAGGTCACCTTCCACTTTTGGCAAAGACACGTCTAGATCGCCCTTCATTTTGGGGCCCTTCAGGTTCAGATCAATGTCAGGCATGGAGATGTGGGGAGCTTTGATGTTCATCTCAGGCATCTTGAATTTGGGGCCCTTCAGTTTCGCATCTGGACCTTCGAGACTCACATCGGGAACATCAATGTCGGCCTTGGGCAGGTTTATGTCCACATCTGGGCCCTCTGCTTTGAAGCCCGGCATGCTGAACTTGGGCATTTTCACCTTGGGCATCTTCAGGTGCCAGTCTGGGCCATGAACATCCACATCAGGGACATCGATGTCCACTTTGGGCCCTTTGATGTCAATCCCTGGACCTTTCAGCTCTCCTTCCACTTTGGGAAGAGAAACATCCACATCACCTTTTACCTTGGGACCCTTCAGATTTAAATCAATGTCAGGCATGGAGATCTTGGGAGCTTTAATATTCATGTCAGGCATCTTGAGTCTGGGACCTTTTAAGCCTCCTTCTAGACCTTCCACATTGATTTCTGGGCCCTCAATGTCCACTTTGGGAGCCTCTATGTTGATATCTCCTTTTGGCAGATCCACAGACATATCTGGCCCTTCTGCTTTGAAGCCAGGCACGCCAAACTTGGGCATTTTCATCTTGGGCATTTTCAAATTCCAGTCTGGACCATGAACATCCACATCAGGTGCATCAAGATGGACTTCTGGTGCCTTAATATCCACTTGGGGTCCTTTAAAGTCAGCTTCTACATCAGGGCCTGCCACATTCAAGTCTCCTTTGACTTTAGGACTTTTCAGGTTTAACTCTACATCAGGCATAGAAACTTTAGGGGATGAAATACTCAGGAAAGGCATTTTGAACTTGGAGCCTTTTACTTTTCCTTGGACTTCGACATCAGGAGCGTTGATGTCAACTTTCGGGCCTGTTACATCAATATCTGGCTTTTTAACTTTGACATCCACCTCAGGTGTCTGGACTTTGGAGCCCGAAAAATTAAATTTGGGAAGCTTAAAACGAGATTTCTTTGACTTGCCTTCAATATTGAGCTTAGGACCAGAAATGTCCACTTCTGGGCCCTTTACATCCAACTTGGGAGCTTTAATGTCACCTTCTAATTTGGGCCCAGAAACATCAACCTCTCCCTTAAGCTTTGAACCTTTCAAATTCAGGTCAATTTCTGGCATGGAGATCTTGGGCATGTTTACATGCATGTCAGGCATCTTCACTTTGGGGCCTTTTAGTTTGCCTTCTGGACCATGAATGTCAACAGCCGGAGCATCTAGATCTACCTTCGGGCCCTTGATGTCAAGAGTAGGCCCTTTCAAATCACCTTCTACATTTGGAAGTGAAACATCCACCTCTCCTTTCATTTTAGGGCCTTTAAGATTAAGGTCCAAATCTGGCATGGAGATCTTAGGAGCTTTGATGTTCATCTCTGGCATCTTGAACTTGGGGCCCTTCAGTTTTGCATCTGGACCTTCGATATTCACATCTGGACCTTCAATGTCCACCTTGGG
This sequence comes from Myotis lucifugus, assembly GCF_000147115.1. Classification (NCBI taxonomy): domain Eukaryota; kingdom Metazoa; phylum Chordata; class Mammalia; order Chiroptera; family Vespertilionidae; genus Myotis; species Myotis lucifugus. The sequence continues at coordinate 240,734 of NW_005871779.1, read as the reverse complement.
TCCTGAGACATCAAAGTCAGCCTTGGGCAGGTTCACATCCACTTCAGGGCCCTCTCCTTTGAAGCCAGGCATGCTGAACTTGGGCATTTTCACCTTGGGCATCTTCAGGTGCCAATCAGGACCATGAACATCCACATCTGGAACATCAATGTCCACTTTAGGGCCTTTAATATCCACTTCAGGAACTTTAATCTCACCTTCCACTTTTGGTAAAGACACGTCCACATCACCTTTCACTTTGGGGCCTTTCAGGTTCAGATCAATGTCAGGCATGGAGATCTTGGGAGCTTTGATGTTCATCTCAGGCATCTTGAACTTGGGGCCCTTCAGTTTCGCATCTGGGCCTTCAATATTCACATCTGGACCTTCAATGTCCACCTTGGGTCCTGAGACACTGATGTCAGCCTTGGGCAGGTTCACATCCACTTCAGGGCCCTCTCCTTTGAAGCCTGGCATGCTGAACTTGGGCATTTTCACCTTGGGCATCTTCAGGTGCCAGTCTGGGCCGTGAACATCCACGTCTGGGACATCGACGTCCACTTTGGGGCCCTTGATGTCGACTTCAGGGCCTTCAACTTTAGGCAGAGAAACATCAACATCACCCTTTACTTTGGGACCTTTCAGATGCATGTCAAAGTCAGGCATGGAGATCTTGGGGGCCTTGATGTTCATCTCAGGCATCTTGAACTTAGGACCTTTCAACTTTCCTTCTGGCCCTTCAATGTTAACATCAGGGCCCTCAATGTCCACCTTGGGTCCAGTTACATCAATGTCAGCCTTGGGCAGGTTCACATCCACTTCTGGGCCCTCTCCTTTGAAGCCTGGCATGATGAACTTGGGCATTTTCATCTTGGGCATCTTCAGGTGCCAGTCTGGGCCTTGAACATCCACATCTGGAGCATCAATGTCCACTTTGGGGCCCTTGAGGTCACCTTCCACCTTCGGCAGGGAAAGGTCTATGTCTCCTTTGACCTTAGGACCTTTCAAATGTAAATCTACATCAGGCATGGAGATCTTTGGGGCTTTGATGTTCATCTCTGGCATCTTAAATTTAGGCCCCTTGATTTTTCCCTCTGGACCCTCAATGCTCACATCTGGGGCTTCAATGTCAACCTTGGGTCCGGAGACGTCAATGTCAGCCCTGGGCAGGTTCACATCCACTTCTGGGCCCTCTCCTTTGAAGCCTGGCATGCTGAACTTGGGCATTTTCATCTTGGGCATCTTCAGGTGCCAGTCTGGGCCATGAACTTCAGGAGCACTTATGTCTACTTTGGGGCCCTTGACGTTCACATCTGGTACTTTAATTTTACCTTCTACTTCAGGCACAGACACATCGACATCCCCCTTGATTTTCGGTCCTTTCAGATTTAGGTCCACATCAGGCTTAGATATATTTGGGGCTTTGAAATGCATGTCAGGCATCTTGAACTTGGGGCCTTTCAATTTGCCCTCAGGTCCTTCAATGTCGATATCTGGCCCACTGATGTCACCTTTGAGGTCGCCTTCCAATTTGGGAACATCGACATCCACCTCTCCCTTGACCTTGGGGCTTTTTAAGTGTAGATTAATGTCTGGCATGGAGATTTTAGGAGTTTTAAAATGCATGTCTGGCATCTTGAATTTAGGACTTTTCCATTTGCCATCTGGGCCTTCCACAGCTACATCTGGCATGTCAACGTCCAATTTGGGGCCCTTAACATCCAATTCTGGACCCTTTAGCTCTCCTTCCATCTTTGGGGCTGAAACATCCAAGTCTCCTTTAATTTTAGGGCCCTTTAAGTTGAAGTCCACATCAGGCATGGAGATCTTGGGGGCATGGAAGTGCATGTCAGGCATCTTGAACTTGTGCCCTTTCAACTTTGCATCAGGACATTCGAGATCAACGTCAGGCACCTTCACATCCACGCTGGGGCCCTTCAAATCTCCCTCCAATTTCGGCACAGACACATCAACATCGCCTTTGACTTTGGGGCCTTTCAAGTGTAAGTCCACATCAGGCATGGAGATCTTGGGGGCATGGAAATGCATGTCAGGCATCTTGAACTTGGGGCCCTTCAGCTTCCCTTCTGGTACCTCAAGGCTCACGTCTGGGGCTTCAATGTCAACCTTGGGTCCAGAGATGTCGATGTCAGCCTTGGGCAGGTTCACATCCACTTCTGGGCCCTCTCCTTTGAAGCCCGGCATGCTGAACTTGGGCATTTTCATCTTGGGCATCTTCAGGTGCCAGTCTGGTCCATGCACATCCACATCTGGGACGTCAACGTCCACTTTGGGTCCTTTGAGGTCCACATCTGGCACTTTCATTTCACCTTCTATCTTGGGCACTGACACATCCACATCCCCTTTGACTTTGGGGCCTTTCAAGTTGAAGTCCACATCAGGCATGGAGATCTTGGGGGCCTTGAAGTGCATGTCAGGCATCTTGAACTTGTGCCCTTTCAACTTTGCATCAGGACATTCGAGATCAACGTCAGGCACCTCCACATCCACCCTGGGGCCCTTCAAATCTCCCTCCAATTTCGGCACAGACACATCAACATTGCCTTTGACTTTGGGGCCTTTCAAGTGTAAGTCCACATCAGGCATGGAGATCTTGGGAGTCTTGAAGTGCATGTCAGGCATCTTGAACTTGGGGCCCTTCAGCTTCCCTTCTGGTACCTCAAGGCTCACGTCTGGGGCTTCAATGTCAACCTTGGGTCCAGAGATGTCGATGTCAGCCTTGGGCAGGTTCACATCCACTTCTGGGCCCTCTCCTTTGAAGCCCGGCATGCTGAACTTGGGCATCTTCACTTTGGGCATCTTCAGGTGCCAGTCTGGTCCATGCACATCCACATCTGGTGCAGCAATGTCCACTTTGGGCCCTTTGAGGTCCACATCTGGCACTTTCATTTCACCTTCTATCTTGGGCACTGACACATCCACATCCCCTTTGACCTTGGGGCCTTTCAAGTGTAAGTCCACATCAGGCATGGAGATCTTGGGGGCCTTGAAGTGCATGTCTGGCATCTTAAACTTAGGGCCTTTTATCTTTCCTTCAGGACATTCAATATCAATATCTCCAACATCCACATCCACCTTAGGGGCTTTCACGTCTATTTCAGGAACTTTTAAGTCTCCTTCCACTTTAGGAAGGGAAACATCCACATCGGTTTTCAGTTTAGGAGCTTTCAGGTTAAGTCCAACATCAGGCATAGAAATTTTGTGTGTCTGTATATTCATGCTTGGCATCTTGAACTTGGGGCCCTTTAGTTTCCCCTCTGGACCTTCAAGAGTCACATCTGGAGCATTAATGTCCACCTTGGGTCCAGAGACATTAATGTCGGCTTTGGGCAGGTTCACATCCACTTCTGGGCCCTCTCCTTTGAAGCCCGGCATGCTGAACTTGGGCATTTTCACCTTGGGCATCTTCAGGTGCCAGTCTGGGCCATGAACTCCCATGTCTGGTGCATTAATGTCTACTTTGGGCCCTTTAATATTGACATCAGGAGTCTGTATCTCTCCTTCTACTTTTGGGACAGTCACGTCATAATCTACTTTCATTTTAGAACCTTTCAAATGCAAACCAACATCTGGTATTGGTATCTTCTGAGGCTTTATGTTCATTTCTGGCATCTTAAATTTAGGACCTTTTAGTTTTGCATCTGGACCTTCAATGTTCACATCTGGAACTTCAACATCCACCTTGGGTCCTGAGACATCTAAGTCAGCCTTGGGCAGGTTCACATCCACTTCTGGGCCCTCTCCTTTGAAGCCCGGCATGCTGAACTTGGGCATTTTCACCTTGGGCATCTTCAGGTGCCAGTCTGGGCCATGAATATCCACATCTGGAGCACTGATGTCAGCTTTGGGCCCTTTAAGGTTGACATCTGGCACTTTTATTTCACCTTCTACATCAGGCAAAGACACATCCGCATCTCCCTTTAGTTTTGGTCCCTTAAGATTCAAATTCACATCAGGCATGGAGATCTTGGGAGCCTTGAAGTGCATGTCAGGCATCTTAAACTTTGGACCCTTCAGCTTCCCTTCTGGTCCCTCAAGACTCACATCTGGAGCTTCAATGTCAACCTTGGGTCCGGAGATGTCAATGTCAGCCTTGGGCAAGTTCACATCCACTTCTGGGCCCTCTGCTTTGAAACCAGGCATGCTGAACTTGGGCATTTTCATCTTGGGCATCTTCAGGTGCCAGTCTGGTCCATGCACATCCACATCTGGGACGTCAACGTCCACTTTGGGTCCTTTGATGTCAACATCTGGCACTTTCATTTCACCTTCTATCTTGGGCACTGACACATCCACATCCCCTTTGACTTTGGGGCCTTTCAAGTTGAAGTCCACATCAGGCATGGAGATCTTGGGGGCCTTGAAGTGCATGTCAGGCATCTTGAACTTGGGACCCTTCAGCTTCCCTTCTGGTCCCTCAAGGCTCATGTCTGGAGCTTCTATGTCAACTTTGGGTCCAGAGATGTCGATGTCAGCCTTGGGCAGGTTCACATCCACTTCTGGGCCCTCTGCTTTGAAGCCAGGCACGCTGAACTTGGGCATTTTCATCTTGGGCATTTTCAGGCTCCAGTCTCCACCTTGTACTTCCACATCTGGTGCTTTAATGTCTACGCTGGGCCCTTTGAGGTCCACGTCTGGAACTGTCATCTCACCTTCTAGTTTTGGTGCAGACATCTCTAGATTTCCTTTCATTTTGGGTCCTTTAAGATTGAGGTCAACATCTGGCAGAGTCATCTTAGGAGCTTTGAAGTGCATCTCAGGCATCTTAAACTTGGGGCCTTTCAACTTCCCTTCAGGTCCCTCAAGGCTCAGATCTGGAGCACTAACATCGATCTTGGGTGCAGAAAGGTCTACATCAGCCTTGGGCAGGTTCACATCCAATTCTGGACCCTCTCCTTTGAGGCTGGGCATGGTAAATTTGGGCATTTTCATCTTGGGCATCTTGAGGTTCCAATCAGGACCATGAACTTCAACATCTGGGGCACTGACATCTACTTTTGGCCCTTTCAGGTCACCTTCCAGCTTTGGCACTGTAACATCATATTCTCCCTTTACCTTGGGACCTTTCATGTGCAAGTCCACCTCAGGCATGGAGATCTTGGGGGCCTTGATGTTCATCTCAGGCATCTTAAACTTGGGACCCGTCAGCTTCCCTTCAGGTCCTTCAATATTCACATCTGGAATGTCCACATCCACCTTGGGTCCTGAGATGCCAATGTCAGCTTTAGGCAGGTTCACATCCACGTCTGGGCCCTCTGCTTTGAAGCCAGGCATGCTGAACTTGGGCATTTTCATTTTGGGCATCTTCAAGTTCCAGTCTGGGCCTTGAACGTCCACATCTGGAACATCAATGTCCAACTTGGCACTTTTAAGTTCAACATCAGGAACTTTAATCTCACCTTCAGCCTTTGGCACCGTAACATCGTATTCTCCTTTTACACTAGGGCCTTTCAAATGTAAGTCCACATCTGGCATGGAGATCTTCGGGGCCTTGATATTCATCTCGGGCATCTTAAATTTGGGTCCTTTCAATTTTCCTTCTGGTCCCTCAATTCTCACATCTGGAGCAGTCACATCTACCTTGGGCCCGGAAATGTCCACATCAGGCTTGGGCAGGTTCACATCCACATCTGGGCCCTCTGCTTTGAACCCTGGCACACTGAACTTGGGCATTTTCATCTTGGGCATCTTCAGATGCCATTCTGGGCCGTGAACATCCACATCTGGGGCATTAACGTCCATCTGGGGGCCTTTCAGTTCCCCTTCAAGTTTTGGTACCGTTACATCGTACTCTCCTTTCACCTTGGGGCCTTTCACATGCAGATCTACGTCAGGCATGGAGATCTTTGGTGTCTTGACACTCACTTCAGGCAACTTCATATCAGGACCTTTAAGTTTGCCCCCCAGGCCTCCTATGTTGACATCTGGAGCTTCCATGTTGACGCTGGGCCCCGTAATACGGACATCTCCTTTGGGTAGATTTACGTCTATATCTGAGCCTTCTCCTTTGACTCCTGGAGTGCTGAACTTGGGCATTTTCATCTTGGGCATTTTCAGGTTCCATTCCGGGCCATGAAGTTCCACATCCGGGGCGCTGACATCCACTTTGGGGCCTTTGACATCCATCTCGGGGACTTTGACTTTCCCTTCTACTTTGGGGAGGGTGACATCTACACCCCCTTTCACTTTCGGTGCAGCCACATTTAAGTCTACATCTGCCATGGAGATACTGCAGGTTCCCATTTTTCCAGAAGGACCACTCAGCTTCGGTCCTACCAGAGTCCCCTCTAGGCTGGGTGTCTCTATGTCCACTTTGGAGCCTTTAACTGCCACTTGAGGGCCTTTGACATCACCTTGCATTCCCGGAGCGGAAACCTTAATATCTCCTCTCAGCTTGGAGGACCCCAGGCTCAGATCCACATCCTGCATGGAGATTTTAGGTTTCTGAATAATCATTTCAGGAGTCTTGACTTTAGTACCCTTCAGCTTCCCTTCCAGCCCCCCGGTAGCAACCTCGGGCAGGCTGACGCCCCCAGAGACCCCAGGAAGAGTCATGTCACCTGTGGGTAGTGTCACGTCAATTCCAGTTCCCTCTCCCTTAGATCCTGACACAGAGAATTTGGGAGCTTTCATCTTGGGCATATTTAGTTTGCCTCCAGGCCCATGAATATCAACATCAGGGCCTTGACCTTCCACATGGGGGCCGGTGATGGTGCCCTTGATTTGGGGAGCAGAGATGTCCACCCCTATGCTCCCCTGTGGCTTGGCACCTTTCAGGCCTAGGTCTCCCTCAAATGATGGCCCGGTAATTTGGGGGCCCTTCAGTTTCCCCTTAAGCCCCTGAACCGTGGCACAGGGAGCACCGATGGTCATGCCTGGCTGGCCTCCCTTGTGCCCCACAGAGAATTCAGGTGCAGAAACACTCAACCCTGCCTCTGGGGCCTGGTGCTGGGGCCCTGTTGAGACACCAAATTTTGGCATCTTCATGGTGGGAATTTTAATTTTCCCATTATTGTCACTCTCAAGAGATGGGCCCTGAACCTCTACTGCCCCACCGCCAAGAGAAGACGAAATGCCCACTCCTGGAACGTGGATCCCCCCTTTGCCGCCCAAGTCCAAGCCCTTTGCACCGACACTGATGTCTGGGCTTCCCACCTTTATCCCCGGCACGGTGACCTGCAGCTTCGAGTGGCCAGCACCGTGGAGCTCTGGTCCCGAGGTGGCAATGGAGCCTGCTCGAATGTCCACAGCAGAGCCTGTGGCCGGAGACGCTGCCCCCGAGCCCGAGGGCAGCCTGATCACGGTCTTCCCAGACTGGGTCTCCACATCCACAGTGGAGATTTCGGTCAGCTCGTGCCGTGGAATCTTGAACTTGAACTCAGGGCTGCTGATGTCGATGTCCTTGGCTCCTTCCCGGCCCGTCACATCCACAGTGTAGGCCGTGACCCTTCTGGTCACCGTGATGGTGCGGCTCTGGGTCTCCCCAGGCTCCCCTTCCACTCCGTCCTCCGACTTCAGCCGGGGCTTGATCTTCGTGGCATAGATGCGCTGGTACTCCTCGTCATCCCCGCTCTGCAGAGAGACAGCCCGGCAGAGGTTGCAACAGAGTCTGCCTGAGGTACCGACGCCCGGCCGCAGCCCAGCCTTTTCCCAAAGAAGCCGGGACCAAAACGGGTCCACGGAGCCTCCTGGGGCAGAGCACAGAGGGCTGACGAAAGGGGCTGACAACCACATCAGAGGAGGAAAGCAAATGACGTGGGGCAACTCCGGAAAGCAAAAGCCATGGGGTGACGAGGGTGTAGACGGCTGGACAGCACGGTCTGGGAGAAGGATTTGCAATCAATTCTAGACTCAAGTCGGCCAGTCAAGTACCCAGGATGCCTCTGAGCGGCCAGCTCTGCACTGACTTGACCCTAAGGCTCTCAACTCTCAACTCCCCGGTGTGTTTGTTTAAGCAGGAGGGGGACCCTCCCAAGGATCCCCGAAAGCTGGGTGGAGAGTGGCTGTGCTTGGGCGAACCCCCCCTGTGAGCACCCATTCTTTGTTGCATAAACAAGTCGTCAGAAGGAGCAGGGAATCGTCCCACAGGCACTTTGCAGCCCAGCTTCCGACTCACAGGCGAGTCCAGGCCTCCGGAAGCAGAAAAATGCTCTGTGAGCGCGAGGGCCGGTGCGGCTCAGTCGGTTGAGCATCATCCCGTGCACCGAGATGTCGCCGGTTGGATTCCTGGTCAGGCTGCCTGGGTTGCAGCTCAATCCCCAGTAGGAGGCGTGCAGGAGGCAGCCGACTGATGTTTCTCTCTCTCTCCATCTCCCTTCCTCTCTCTCTAAAATCAATAAAACACATATTTTAAAAAGAAAAGAAAAGAAAAATGTTCTGTGAGGCAGAACTGGGCACCTGTGAAATCATTCCCAAGATTCCGGCAAAGCACCCGGGGCCCAGCAGCATGCGTGGCTCCCGGCTGCGGCGCTCTGAAGAGACTGACTCTGAGGGGCAGCACCAGCCACGTGCCACACGGAACAACCAGGAACAACCAGGCTGACTCAACAGAGTGCAGAGGGTGAGCTCAGGAGAAGGAATGGCAAGAGAGGCCCGCAGGCAGACAGAAGCCTCGGGAAGGGGGACCGGCGGGCGGCGTGGCCGGGAGCTCAGGGCGCGGACGGGCCGGCGAGGCACTCACCAGAACCACTTCAGAGGTGCGGGAGCTGAAGACTTCGTGCGTCCAGGTCTGGCCCGGCTCGGGGGAGCGGTCCCCCTTCCGGTGCAGCTTCAGACCCACCGTGTGGTGCCCCATGGTACTCAGCAGCTGCGTCACCTCGCCCGACTGCAGGTTGTCAAAGTAGATGGTGGCACCCACAATCTGGTCCCCTGAGCCGGGAGGAACAAGAAGCGGGTCTCAGAAAGCAACACACGCACACACACACACACACACACATCGAATGCATGTCATGCAAGGCGGCTGTGGTAGTGCCCACTGTACAGATGAGAAAACTGAGGCTTAGACAGCTCAACTGATTTGCCCAAAGTGGCCAGAGCTTGTGAGTGGTGGAGTTGGAACTGAGGACGGTGTCCCCGCCCCTCCTCACAGGACCTCCTCCCCCAAGGACTGGGGGCGGGTGACGGACACAGGGTGGGCAAGAGAAGGTAGGGCTTGGGTGCTGACCATCCTGCTGGCACTGGGACCAGGCCCTCCACAGCCACGTGCCCACTTCTGCTTGCCCCCTGCCCTTCCCTCCACCACCCACACCCACCCCAACCCAGCACCCAGCCCACACCCCGAGGGGACTCACCCTCCTTGACCACCCCCGTGCGGGCCGCAGGGGAGTTCTGCACGACCTCCTGCACGAAGACGCCATCGTCCCTCTGGGCAATGGTCAGCCCGTGGGAGCCGCTGCCCTGCCAGTTGGGCAGCAGCAGCTCCCGCGTTGTCTCCTCCTCCTTCTCCATCTGAGATGAGGGAAGGGAATGAGCTCAAGCGATGAGGGGTGAGAAGGCGGGGGTCTTGGGTGGGTGAGCTCCCGGGGAGTCAAGCACCGTCTGCCGCGGCGGAGATGCTCAAGGAGCAGCAGAGCGGACGGGCAGTGGATGCCACCGGCCGGGAGGGCCCAGCCCCACCGCGCCCACCAAGCCCTGCCACCCCGGGGGTCTTCACCCTCGCCACCCCGCACCGCCACCTCTCTCAGCACCCTCCCCCCTGCTGACCTTTTGCAGGACTCGTCCAGGAGCGAATGCCTTGCCAGGAGCCCGCCCCTCCTTCCGGTCCTCTCCTCGGTCCTCTCCTCAGTCTCTCGCGGAGTCTCAGTCACACAGCCTAGGGAGAAGTCCACAGTGAGGCGTGCGCTCCAACCGCTGGCTCGAACCCCGACCCGCGGCCACGCCAGCGACGGCGGGGTGTTCTGTTCCCCAGGCCGGACCCTCGCTGCTGCCATCCATTCCCTGCAGACGTGACTCAGCCTGGAAGCCCGGAGAGGGGCTCGGAGGCCAGACTCAGTCAGATCGGGCTCTGCACCCTCCCAGCTGGCGGCCCTGGCCAACCCCCTGCGCTTCTCTGACGCTCCGTTTCCTGATCTGTGAGATGGAGATGACAAAGGCGTCGTGAGGAGGAAGGAGAGAGAGGGCGTGCAGAGCTCTGCGCACAGGAGCCTCAGGACGACGCCAGCTTCAGGAGGGAGACGCCGCCGGCCCCAACGGACAGATGGGAAGACCGACAGTCACAGGCCGATTGGCCCAGGTCCACAGTGAGGAGGCGAGTCTGCTGGGCTCGGACCCGAAGCTGTGCCTCCTTCCCCGGCACCCTCTCCTACTGGGCACCCTGTCCTATCGGCCCCCTGTCCTCCCCAGCACCCTCTCTTACAGGGCACCCTGTCCTCCCTGGCACCCTGTCCTCCCTGGCACCCTGTCCTACCCGCACCCTGTCCTACCCGCACCCTGTCCTCCCGGCACCCTGTCCTACCGGCACCCTGTCCTCCCGGCACCCTGTCCTACCAGGGCTGCAGCTCTAACCAGTGAGACTCCTCAGAGCAGACACTCCTGTGGTCTCAGCGCCGGTGGCACCGGCCGGCCTGGGAGCAGGGTGGGGGGGACAGTGACTCTGGGTCGCCCTGTCCAACTCAGTCCTCAGGACCAGGGACCCTCGCCGGCTGGGAGCCGAGCCCTGTCACAGGCAGCAGCTGGACAAAGGAAGCCCAGCCCCCAGGCACGGGCCCGTGCCCCAGAGGCTGGAGTCCAGCTGAGCGGCCTCAGGGACCTGGTGAGTCAGGGCCCATCTGCTGCCCACGCCCGGCGGAGCCAGGCCCCAGGTGCTGGCGCCCGGAGCGCAGACGCCCTGCGGCCCCACGAGGAGCTGGCAGCAGCAGAGGTGCCCCGAGAAGTGCCCTGGACGCGGCCAAAGCCTACAGCCACCCACACAAAATGGTGGCGCCCGCGTCACCGGCAGCAGGTCCGTGAAACTGGGGGGCGGGGGGGGGCTGTAAGTCACAGAGCACCTGGCCCGGCACCCCGCCCGCCCACAGCTGTGCACATGCAGGAATGAGTCACCGATCGATAAAGGTGAGCCAGCTGCCCGAGCCCACAGGCGCAGTGCATAGCGCGTCCCAGCGGACTGAAGCGTCCCGGGTTCGATTCCGGTCAAGGGCACATGCCCAGGTTGCAGGCTCGATCCCCGGCCCCGGTCAGGGCCCGTGTGGGAGGCAACCAATAGATGTATCTCTCTCACATCGATGTTTCTCTCTCTCTCCCTCCCTTCCTCTCTCTCTCCCTCCCTTCCACTCTCTCTAAAAATCCCTGGGAAAACATCCTCGGGCGAGGATTAACAGAAATAAAAGATCCAGGTGCACATGCTGATCGCCTCCTGTACGCCCCACAGTGATGGTCACCCCACTCCACTCTTGATCCTCCAAACACAGCGGTTCTCAACCTGTGGGTCGCGACCCTTTGGGGATCGAAAAGACCCTTTCACAGGGGTCGCCTAAGACCATCGGAAAACACATATAATAATTACATATTGTTTTTGTGATTAACCACTGTGCTTTAATTATGTTCAATTTGTAACAATGAAATTGGGGGTCCCCACAACATGAGGAACTGTATTAAAGGGTCGCGGCATTAGGACGGCTGAGAACCACTGCTCTACCAGTTACTGAATGCACTCCAGGTGCCAGATATGGAGATTTAGAAGACTCAGTTCCTGTCCCGGATATAAATTATGAGCCAGGTAATCTCGGTATGCCCAGTTTAGCCTCGGAATGTTCCAGAAGGCTTGGAGGAATTGGGGGGGGGGGGGGAAATGAAACATAAATGAGGTCTTGAAGGTGTAGAGTTTGCCTCTGAGAAACGGGATTATTCGTGGGCATTCACGGGCACTCAGCAGTTCCAGTGTCGGGCAGATCACAACCCGGGGGGAGGTGGGGGACAACTTCATGGACCCCAAGTGCCCCCACCGCCTGAACTCACACCTGCGGTTTGTGGCTAGGAGCAGAGCCGTGCAGGGGGGCGGACTGTTGGCACGGGTGTGAGTGAGGGCAACACCCCCTCCCTGAGGGCAGCGGAGCGGGGAAGTCACGCCGACCCTTCCCATCGTGAAACAGCAGAGCCGGAGCCTAAACTGTGCCCCCCGCCCCCACCTGAGAAGCCAGGCCTGGACGGACGAGCACCAGGCAGGGTGGGGAGCTGACCGCCCGCCAGGCCTCGGATCCCTGCAGCACCGACCGCCTGGCACCCCAGCTTCTTCCTTGAGCGGGGCCCCGTCTCAGCCTCGCATCCTGGTGCTGAGCCAGCAGCAGGTGAGGGGGGAGAGCCAGCTCACCCTCGCCCACATCTCGGCCCCACCCTCCCTGCTTCCCCGATGAGTCACTGCAGCCACAACAGCTCCAAACATGCTAAGGGTCACACCTAAACGCCAATCGACAATCGACAAAGTGCTTCCGGGGCCAGACCCCGCAGCCAGAGGGGCTGGGGCTCCAACGGACAGGACACGGGCAGTGGGCTTCCCTGCCAGCTCCTCAGACGCAGCCCCAAGCCGGATGCAGCCCCAAGCCGGACGGAGCCCCAAACCGGACGCAGCCCCAAGCCAGTTGGAGCCCTGGCAGCACAGCCGGGAGGCTCATGAGGGACTGCGCCATGCCTGGGCCCGGCTGCCGACGAAGAGGGGAAAGGCCAGCCGGGTAGAGAAGGGTCCGCCGGCCGTGAGAACGGAGGCCTCCGGTTGGCCTTGGCAGAGCCCCCGCGGGCCTGCCAGCCAGGTGGAGCTGCCAACCACCCTGCGGCTCTGGCCCGGCCGCCTCCTGGCACAGCGGGAAGGACTCCCGGCCACCTGATGCGGGCCAGGCAGCCGGCTGGGCATGGGGGTGCTGGCAGGGGCCTGGAGGCCCCCGGGGCCAGGGCCTGTTCTCTGCATTTGGCCCCAGCCCTCGTGTCCCCCACCCCTGGAGCCTGTCCCAAGCGAGCTGGTCCTTCCTCCTCCCACACAGGTCAGGGGAGCCAGGCACCCAGCAGGCCTGTGGCGCCATGGGCCATTCTGTACATTCAGCCAAGGGTCACAGCCCTTGGAGCTGTGCTGGCCAGCGCGGTAGCCACATGGGGTCCTTTACATTTAAATGAGCTGGAATTCAATTTAAAATTTAGTTCACTGGCCCTGGCCGTGGGGGGGGGGGGGGTCGCAGGAGCGGGGGGGCTCAGTAGGTTGGAGCTCTGTCCGGTGCACCAAAGGGTTTCGGGTCCAATTCCCGTTCAGGGCCCTTACGAGGCTGTGGGTTCGATCCCCGGTTGGGGTGCGTAGGGGAAGCAACCGATCGACGTTTCTCTCTCTCTACCTGGCTTCCTGTCTCTAAAAATTCAATAAAAACATATCCTTGGCCCTA
>NW_005871779.1:204127-217776 GCF_000147115.1 Myotis lucifugus | reverse complement strand
CCCGGGCCTGGACCTCCCGCCAACGTGTGCAAACCGGCTGCTTCGCCGCAGGAACCCGCGGCTGCTCCGAGGCTGCCCACCCAGGGAACTGGGAGTCAGAACACTTTCCACGAGGACCCAGGGGTTCCGAAAGCGGCGGGGGGCTCGGGACTGCCAGCCGGACACGGACCTTTTGAGTTTTCTCTCAACACTGGCAGCTGCCCTTCAAAGCCCAGGCCTCGCATTTGGTTCCCCAGCTCCGTGCACGCGCACCCGTTTCTCACCTTCCCTCTTTCTGGGGGCCCCCCAGCCCCTCCCCCCCGAACCGGCCTGGAGACGCTGCGCGCCTCCTGGAACCGGGGTCACCAGCGCTCCCCGCTGCTGCAGCGACACGGGGGACAGGCCTGCAGGCCTTGGAGACGCCGCCCACCTGCCCCGACCCCCGAGGGCAGCCGAGCTCCCGCACGTCCCCTACCTGCCCCGTCCCTCTCGGACCCGCTCCGGGCCCCTCCCCCACTCCCGCCGGCAGGACGCTTTGTTTCCAAATTTACAGCCACTTCCCACAGCCGCTTCCAAGCGCAGGGAGATTTTATTAAATGCTTAATGATGGGGTGCGGGGTCCTTCTGGCTACACACCCCCCCTTGCCCACCCCCATGCGCTTCTCCCCCTGAATCCTCTATGCTCCCTCCGGGATGGCACCCACCGCCCACACCCAGCCAGCTTCCCTTCCTTCCCAGAGCAGCGGGCGGAAGGGAGACCCCAGGCTGGCACCGAGCAGGCCCGGCCCGGGCAGGAGCGCCCTCCGCGCTGCAAGATCTGAGTGGGCTGGGGCCGAGAGCAGAGGCCCTGTGCTCTGAAATGGCAAACATGTTTACGGGCTAAAAATACCCGGCAGCCAACCCTGCTGCCAGCCCTGGGGGCTGTGTCCCAGGTCCTGTTACCCACACAGGGTACAGGCCGTGGGGGAGGGGAGAGGCAGCGAGAGGAGACACAGACATGTAGACACTCAGATAATGGGCACAGGAAGGTGGAGACACATGTGCAGACATTCCGACAGGCATGGACATGCAAAGGCACAGGGAACGCAGAGCCGTGGGCACCAGCCTTCTGTTCCCGTCTCTGTGCCTGTGTCTCTGTGTCTCTGTGTCTCTGTGTGTGTGTGTCTCTCTCTGACACACACATACCCAAATAGTGACTCAAATCCCCAGCAGAGGCAGCCCCACCACACACATCGCCAGCACAGTCACAGCCGGACTTTCTGAGGAATCGCCTTCATTTTGTCCTGCACCCCCTTCCTAGCTCCTACCTTATTTAAAGGGAAAAAAATCTAAACCTTTCAACTTTGGGATGCTTTTAAAAACTAGAACCCGAAAGCTAATTGTTTCCTTTCCCGATGGCCTATTCGATGTGTTTCTTTCTTTTCACGTTTATTCGGCATTTTAAATATGGGCTGAGGATATTGATAAAGTGGCCTGTGATCCTACAAGTGAGCTGATCCTTGTTGATGTATTTTAAATAAAATCAATCGCTCCTTAGGGTGAAGGATGGAAACCATGCACAACAGTGGACAACGCAAAGTCAGCCTCCCTCCCCCCCTCTGCCCAGCGGTGACCACCGAGAGCTGGTCCCCAAGGGATTTCTAACTTTATGAAATGAATCATTTGCTTCCTTGAAAGTGCAAGTTTTCCCAGGTCATATCAAACCCCCGGAAATGCTTACACCTAGGTTTGCGGAAAGATGGTTGTGCTGCGACCTATGCCACAGACATAGGGTGTTTGCTGGAGCAGGGTTAGGGGAGCTGGCAGGGAGGGGCTGGAGCAGGAAAGGAAGAGAGGGAGGGTGTGGAAGCTGCGCCCTCACCCCTCACCTCAGCTCGGGCCCCCAGGTGTGGACAGCCTGGGCTGGTGTCCTGGCCTGGCGCCAGCCTTCCTGCTCCACCGTTTGCTCGGGCCGCCCTCTTGATCAACAGGGAAAAGGCAGGACCGGCTGGTTTGGGGAGCAGCCGGGGCAGGGCAGTGATCACTGTGCAGACACTTCATTCATTCAGGGGTACTACTGCGGAGTGGGTGGGGTTCCTGTGACTGGCTCTTACCCGCTTCCAGGCTACTAGGTAGAGAGGGGTAACAAGACCTTGCCCCCTCAGAAACCATGACCCTGCCTGCTGTGAACCGGGGGGCAGGGGGGTTCTAGGTGAGCCTATTGAATAGCCCAGGGGGAGGGAATCTTTCCAACAGTTGTGGGTTTGTTTTTTTACTCAACCATTTTTCAATGATGTCGCTGAAGACACTCAGTAATTTCTGCCAACCCTATTCTGCCCACTGCATAACCCGCTCCCCCCCCCCTCCACACACACACACACACACTCCTCACCCCCAAGCTACCTGCCAGGTGACTGTGTCTGACACGGCACAGGCCCTTCCATATGTTGGCTCATTTAATCCTCACACATTCTGGAAGAAAAGGGTTTCCAAGAGGGTTTGTGATTTACTGAGTCACACAGCCTTCAGCAGCAGGAGTCAAAGCTCCCACTGGCCCCGGAGCTCCATGAGGGCAGGGTATCTTACTCTGCTGCATGCCGGTGCCTAGAGAAGTGGCTGGCACTTGGTCAAGAGCATGTTGTGAATGAATGAATGGATGGATGAATGAATGAACTACAGGTGCATCTGGCCCTGCCCCTGTTCTTTACACAACAGCATCCTGCCCCTCAGACTCCCCTGGCTTTCAGCTTCCCCTCCAGCCATCCCCCGCCCCCCACTGGTAGGCTGTGTGCAGCTGCACAAACATTGACTGTGTCCAACACAGGCCCGTGCCTCTGGTGCTGGTGGTGCAGGTGGTGGAGAACTGGACAGGATGGGAGGGCTGCCCGCAGGCCTCAGTCCAGAAGGACATGGACTCCGATGTCCCCTTACCTTGGACTCTGAGTTCCTTGCAGGTCCTACGCTTTGGAGAAATTGTATGTTATCTGTTCTGCCAGGTCACCTCCCCCCCTACACACACACACACACACACACACACACACACACTAGTTTTTAGTTATAATTTGTCCTCTTGGTCCCAACATCGCAAAGATAAGCTCTGTCAGGTTTCAGATTCCACGGTCAAAATCGGGGCTATCCAGGAATCAGGGAGGACGGACGGGCGGCCGGCACTCCCTCTCCCGCTTCAGAGGCAAAGTCCCACACCACGCGGCTCCGCAGACGCCCTGGCAACGCCAGGTGAGTTCCAGGACTTGTCGTCACCGGGATACCCCAGCTTCCTCACCAGGGCCGCTCCCTCGGGGTTCCCTCATCTGTACTGTCGTGTCTGTTGAACTTGGACTCCTGTTGCCCAGCAACGCGCCTGTTTTGTTCCTATTATGCTTATGTGTGTTTCCATAGCAACCACCAAGGGGCGCTCTGTGGGCAGGCCCCTGGCCAGGGGATTCCCCTTCCCCTCCCTCCTCACCACAGTCCCCTTCTCTGACATCAGTGTAACCGAGAGGAACAGATGCAGGCGGCTCAGAGGCATCATGGCTTCCGAACGCCCACCCCAGAAAGGAAGGGAAGTGAGCCGCCTGTTCGCCGTCTCTGGAAACAGGCTTCCCGCCGGGCGCTTTGTCACGTGGACCCTCGAAGCAGAGGAATGAGGGCCAGCCCTCTCGGGGCCATGTGGGACCATCGCGATCACCGGACCCCCCTCCCCCCAGCCCGGCCCAGCGAGCAGCGCCCCTGCCCAGCACCAGGCCCTCTCCACTCCCTTCCAGGGCCTCCTCTCTGTCCCCGTCCCCAGCCACCCTGGAGCCCATTGGGTGGTCCCGGATCCAAACATTCTTTCTCAGCAGTTATTCCCCTCACCCCATTCAGACCCTGCAGCCAGGTTAGAGCCTCCGGCTCCAGCCCGGCCCAGTCCAGCCTGGGGTTCAGGCCGAGGCTTCAAAAAAGGAGTCCCTGCAGCTCAGACCAGACAGCGGAAGTGGCAACTCCCCATTCCACAGCCCAGGCCTCACTGAAACCTCCAGAGCCAGCAGGCCCGCTCACAGCCACAGCGAGGGGAGAGCAGGGGCTGGGCACAGGCTCTGATAGGTTCTGGGAGGAAAGGAGGCAACAAAAGATGGTCAGGGCAAGAGCTGGGAGCAGAGAGGGCTGGGGGTGCAGAGAGAGCTGGGGGTGCAGAGAGGGCTGGGGGTGCAGAGAGAGCTGGGGGCGCAGAGAGGGCTGGGGGTGCAGAGAGAGCTGGGGGTGCAGAGAGGGCTGGGGGTGCAGAGAGAGCTGGGGGCGCAGAGAGGGCTGGGTGAGCAGAGAGGGCTGGCGGGGGGAGTGGGGGAGGCCACCCCAGATGGTTGGATTCCAAGCATCAGCAAGAGAAGGCCACAAAGGCTGGTGAGTTGTGGGTGTGAGGATGTGGGGGAGTGAGAAGATAATAGGAAATGTGGTCAGGGATTAAGGTACAGAAGTGGCCAGACATGATTGAATGGGGCTGTGTGAGGAGGGAGGGAGGGAGGACGGGAGAAAAGAAGAGCTGAGAGCTGGGCTGGGACTGGGCCGACCGACTTGTAAACAGCAGCCGAGGGAGGGAGCTGGAATGATCGGAGCAGCCAACGCCCGCCCGCTCCCTCCCCAGCAGGGCCAGGGCGCAGGGCCGGGGCGGGAGGGGCCCAGAGAGGGGAGCATCAGCCTCCTCTCCCCTTTTTCGGAATCTGTCTCTCCCATCCTTCCCGTCGTCCCCTGCCTTTCCCCCAGTTCCCGGGGGAGAGGGCGAGCAGCCCGGCTTCCGCGTCCTCTGCTGACACTTCCAAGTCTGGTTGAAGGAAATCAGGCCGAGCGGGAGGAAGGGCCTCGGCTGCCCGGGGCCTGAGTCACCGCATAGTTGAGGTTCCTGTTACTGGAAGCCTGGCCGCCTCTACACCCTGTGCCCTCTGCCCGCCCAGCCCCAGGACTTGGGTCCGAGGGCTGCCCTGCCCCTGCCCTGCCCCAGGACGCACTCCTCCCACACTTCCTACCGGTCCAGGCTGCCTTCAATGCCACCCTCGCCCTGCTGCCCTGCTGCCCAAACCCAGGGAGCTCCGTCCACTATGCTGCCCCCTGCCTCTGAGGAAAGCATCCTCCCGCTGTTCTTAGGAGCAAAAGTGACTCAGTGAGTGGCCGCAGGGACTGCAGACCAGCATGCGCCCCTGATAAGTCACTTCCCCTCTGGGCTCGCTTCCTCCTGGGTGAGTGAGGGCCTGCTGGGATGGTCTCCCCGGCACTGGCTGCACGAGGCACATTCTCTGTGCCTGAGTCAAAGAGATGGAGTCCCTCGAGGAGAGAGAGTGGGTAGAAGGGGTGTGTCTGCTGACCCCATGCTAGCAGCGGGAGGGGTGGAGCAGGACACGGGCTCTGCCACCACAGGGGCAGGGCAGCCAACACCCTGCAGCCAGTGACTCAGGCCCCATATAGAGGCCCACTGGCAGCAGCACCTGGTGGCCGCCTGTGAGTCAGGGGACACAGGGATCTCCCCAAGGCACGGCTGGCCAGGGTCCACTATGGCCAACTTTCCCTCACACCTACAAAGCGGCAAGCCCAGCCCGGCCCGCATGGCTCAGTGGTTGAGCGTCGACCCATGAACCAGGAGGTCACGGTTCGATTCCGGTCAGGGCACATGCCCGGGTTTTGGGCTTTATCCCCAGTGGGGAGGGGGGGGGGGTGCAGGAGGCAGGTGATCAGTGATTCTCTCTCATCATTGATGTTGCTATCTCTCCCTCTCCCTTCCTCTCTGAAATCTATAAAAATATTAAAATAAAAAAGAAAGCGGCAAGCCCAGTGCAGCCACTTCCCCAGGCTCCTCACTCCGCCTCCCTGGCCTGCAGGGCTGCTCCCTTCCCTCTGCCCAGGCCTCCAGACCCCTCTGCCCTCCCTCCTCCACTGGCTCCCCTACCCTGCCACGTCCCCTCGGCCACCCCTCGGCTCGGCCACCCTCACTGTCCACCCCCGTCCTGGTCCCGGAGAGCCAGCCAGATGATTGCAAAAGGGCTGAGCCAGCGGGAGAGGCCCTCACAGGCCAGCTGCTCCTGCAGCGGCGGGGAGGGGGCAGCGGGAACCAGAAGAGGCACGTTCCAGGGAGATCCCATCAGAAACAGCCCCGAACCCTGACTGGCCAGCAGCCCCTGGGCCCCGCCCTTTGTGTAAATAGGGTCGAGGCAGGAGCTCCCGCAGGAATCCCGGGAAATCGGGAAGCAGAGGTGGGCGGGGCTGCAGGAGGGGCGGGGGTGACAGGCGTGAAAAGCAGCCGAAGTCTCAGGTCATCAGCGACAACCTTGCCACTGACCTAGTCCCACCTGCGCAAGGAATTCTTACAAGAAACTGGAGTGCTGCTGGCCGTCAACTGCCATGTCCCGCACCCCACCCAGCCCCCGGGGCCGAGGCACTGGGACACCCCAGTAATTCCACTGCAGTAAAACGCCAGCCTCCTCCGGGCCCCACGCCAGCCTGGACAGAGCAAACAGACGCGAGCAGGTGGCGTGGTCTCGCTAACCTTTCAGGAGCCAAGGCGCTAGCGCGTCAGCATTAGGGGGCTAGGGAAGGGGGTACCCCAGGCTAACGTTCTCACATGCAGGACCCAGCACGCTGGGGACGATGCGGTGCCCTGTGGGCGCACCAGCGGGGTGAGCCGGGGAGGCCACTGCCACCCAGCAAAACCCACCCGGCGCTGGGTTCCGAGGACAGTGCCGGTTGCCATGAAAACACAGTATTACTTTCAGAAACGACTGGGTGGGGCCTCCAAAGCACTCATTCCTCTCCCTCCGACATTCTGGTCTAGACCCTCCCCCACCTCCCGAAAGGGGAAGTGGCACATTTGGGGCACGTAGGCCGCGGCGGGAGGGTCGGACCCACGAGCAGAGCAGCAGCTGTCCCGCTCCGGCTCGAAGCTGCGCTGAGCAAGTGACGCTGTGGGTCTCTCTTGGAAGAACTTGAAAGGCTTCTGACTTTTTAAGTGACTGAAGCCAGAAGCACCAACAAAGTTGAAATAAATAGCTGCTCTAACCAGCACCCACCTCCCGGTCATCCACCCGCTGAGCAGCGCTCGCCGAGCCCACTCCCACTGCACCCCGCGCCCAGAGGATAAAATAGCCTCCCCCTTCCCTCAGCCTCCCCGTTTTCCAAAACCACACCCTGCTCTCGGCCCCCTCGCCGCACCCCTCCCTCTGCCTGAGACCCCAGCTCCTGCGGGCGTGGGCACGCAGCACGCACTGCGCTGTGTGCAGGGAGGCCAGCTCCTGGTGGCGCACGGGTGGCACGGGTGGGAAAGTGGCCCAGCCACCAGAGCAGTGTCCCAGGCGCAGGTTCTCACTGGCTGCCCATGGCCAGCCCCTCCAACCAGAGCTGGGAGGAATGGGGGGAGGCCGGGCTCGGCCCCCATCAGGATGGGCTCGACGGGGCGGGAGGGTGCAAGTCCAGAGCCTGCAGTGGTGCAGTGACTCAGGCCTCCCGGGGCAGGGCGGGGCCGAATCAGCTCCAGATGTACTTCCCCTCTCCAGTCCCACATCTGCCGCTAGAAACTCCCCCGTTAACCTTTCTTGCCTGCCCATCTGGGCAGGAAGAGGTCCTTCCATCTCACCCTTTTGGAGGCCAACTGTGAGCCTTCCAGAGGCCACAGCCCCTCCCCTCGGGCCTCCCAGCCCACCTCTGCTTGTGGGTAACTGGCCCTCCCCCAAACACAGGCCTGGCCCCAACCACCAACCCAGCCACCCTCCTCAACACCAAACCGCCAGAGCTAGAGGCACAGGAGGCAGGAGGTGTGGATGAGTCACTCTTCCTGCAGACAGGGGGGGGCGGGCAGGCTAGGAGGCGGGGTCCCAGCCCCCCAGGCCAGAGCCGGGCCAGTCCACAGGGACTGCCAGGCCCTGCTGCTGCCCAGGGTCCGGCTCACCAGGGAGACACGGCCCCTTTCCAGGTTGGGGGCCTCCTGGGCCTCTCAGGGCTTGCCCCCCTCAAACCCACGGGCCCGGTTTGGCCTCTCCTGGCCTAAGCCCGTCCGCTTCCTGGGAAGATTACACAAAGCAGAGGAAGGGGGGGGGGGGAACGGGAGTCTTGACAGGTTCAGTGAGGCCCCAGCCACCAGCTCAGGGGGCACCCGGTCAGCACTCAGCGCTTTCAGATCCTATCCAAGAGGAGCCCAGAGCTTCAGATGCAAGACAGGTAGCAAGTCTGGACCGAGTGCAAGATGAGATGCCAGGAAGCAAACTGAGCAAGAACCAGCCCATCCTCGCCCAGCTGGATTCCTAACCCCCACTGCAGTCCCGGTTCCCAGCTGGCTAGAGCTCTACCCTGAAACCACCAGTCCGCTCAGTACCTGGAAAGGTCCCACTTCCCCTCCTAAGCCAGGAGGGCACCCCCCCCCCGCCCCCGCCCCGGGCTTAGACTAAAGGGGAGGGAGGGAGAAAACACCCGGAAAACCACAACCTCAATACCAAAAGCAGCCACGACTGTTTCTGCATGTGCTTCAAAACGGACTCTAATGTTTGCACGTTCACCTGAGCTGTTAACTTCATAGGGAGGTCAATGCTCTTCAGAAAAGACCATCAGAGCAGGGCAAGAATATCTGCAGAGTAGAAAAATTAAGCTTGCCCGAGCCAGTGTGGCTCAGTGGATAGAGCATCAGCCTGCAGACTGGAGGGTCCTGGGTTCGATTCTGGTCAAGGGCTTGTACCTCAGTTGCAGGCTCCAGGGCGAGTGCAGGAGGCAACCAATCAATGTTTCTCTCACGTCGATATTTCTCTGTCTTTCCCTCTCTTAAAAAAAAAAAAATCAATGGAAAAATACCCTCGGGTGAGGATTTTTAAAAAAATGTTAAAAAACAAACAGATAAATAATTTTTTTTTAATTAAGCTCAAAAGAGAAAAAACAGTAACCACTGATTTGAGCAGGATTATTGGATGACAATTATGTCGCAACAGGGTGTTTCCAGGCTTTAGTGACACCAAAGGGGTTTAAAATCCTGCCTCTACCAGTTAAGAAATGTCACCACAGCCTGGCGGGCGTGGCTCAGTGGTTGAGTGTCGACCTATGAACCAGGAGGTCACGGTTTGATTCCTGGTCAGGGCCCAGGCCCAGGTTGCAGGCTCAGTCCCATGTGTGGGGTGCAGGAGGCAGCCAATCAGTGATTCTCTCTCATCATGGATGTTTGTCTCTCTCTCCCTCTCCCTCTCCCTTCCTCTCTGAAATCAATAAAAATATATTTAAAAAATAAGGTCATCGCAGGCAAGTCATTAAACCTCTGAACCCTCCTTAGAAAGCAGGGCCGCCCGGTGACCTGCAGCCCGGCGGTCAGTGTTCAGACACCTGTTCCTGTTGGCCCCTTGCACCCAGCGCCTCGCTCACGGCGGCGGCGGGAACCCGCACACACTGCGCACCATGAGCTCCCTCCACGTGCGGGCACACCCACCTCGGGGGAACCTGGTCCCTAAGAGTCAGGTGGTCACAAAGCCCATGTCCCGCCCACCCAGCGCACCAGCTGGAGGACAGCCGTCACAGGAGGCGGCGGGCGACGACACCAAAGCCGAGGACAGGACTCTGCTCCTCTGAGGCTTCGCCTGCTTCCCCCCGCACGCCCTCCGGAGCAGCACCCTCACAGAGCAGGCAGACCACACGGGGCTCGATGTTCAGTTTCCTTTAATGACCCCCAGCGCCCGGGAGGGCGGGTGCAGGCAGCTCGGCGAGGGCAAGCGATGTTCACTTGAAGATCTTGCCCTGATTGAAGGCTTTGCCCACGTGCTGGAAGGCCCCCTCCCAGCAAAAGTACTCTCGCACCAGCGTCTGGGTCTCCGCGCTGCCGGGATCCAGCTTCCGCCACGTGTATGACTCGTAGTCCACCTGCCAGTCTGGACTCAGCTGCGGAGACAAGCCAGGTAAGAAGCATGCGGTCAGGTTACCAGACACGGTCTCACACCTGCCACTCCCAGCTCAGACTCATGTCATCAGGTCCCAAGGCCGCTGGGGACATGCCAGCTCCTCCGTCCCCGCTCCGGGAGGCCCCTCCAGGCCTATCAGCCAGCATCAAGGTGTGCTGTGCGCAGCCTCCCGGCTAGACACACTCCGCCCCTGCCCCTCCTCACCGGAAAGGCGAGCTCCTGGCCTCGGAAGACCCAGACTCCAGAAATGGAGCTGCTGTTGTTGGTTCCAAAGAGGATGACACTGGCAAAGGCGTTCTTCCTCAGCTTGTCCAACCGCTGGAACATTCCTGAAGGAGCAGGGAGAACACTCGGCCTCTGAGATCACATTACCTTGCCCTCCTTCCTCTTCCCAGACCCACGCTCTCCTCACCAGTGATGAGGTTGCAGCTCATGAAGGTCTGGGTGAGCTCTTCAGGGAAGCGGTACTCGGCGTACCACAGGGACCAGCCGTCCTTATCAAAGTGCTCCCAAAAGTACGGCAGCGCCACCGACAGCGTGTCCTCGTTGGAGTACTTGCGCTTGAATTCGTCCAACACAAAGGTACTGAACGGAGGGAAACAGCGGGGTCAGTGTGGAGCAGGCCTCCTGAGGCAGCCCCGGCGGCCCTGCCAAGAAGCCAAGGGCATTTCCTCGTGCTCCCCACTCCCAGCCCAAGTATGCTTAGCACCCAGGGTGGGACCCCAGGGAGCCGCGCCCCAGGAAAGCACGGCGAACTGCTGCCCCCTAGTGGAGGCACAGGAGGACATGCTGCCCGCCCGCCCCTCCCAGGGCTCTATTCCATGAGTCACATTCAGCCACTGACTCAGTGTCTTCCCCCATCACACAGGCCTCTCGGGTGACACACTCTAATGCCGGCGAGGTTAAGCAGGGAGTGTTCTCCAAGGGCCTCCGCCCAGCCTTCCGCCCCGTCCTGTAGTCCTGCTGCCCAGAAACCAGCTCAGCTGCTGCTGAACCCTCAGGTGCAGGTTATCTGTGAAGCCTCTGGCACAGAGCCAGGAATTCCAGTCCCCGCTCCCGCCCCCCACCCCCCCACCCCCCCAGCGCTGTTCTTTCTTTCCCAATTGCAAAAACACAGGGCCTGGCCTGAAGACCACCCACAAAACCAGCAAACAAGACAACTAGTATTTTTTATGTGTTTTGTGAAAAATTCCACTGGTGATTTT
Source organism: Myotis lucifugus (assembly GCF_000147115.1). Classification (NCBI taxonomy): domain Eukaryota; kingdom Metazoa; phylum Chordata; class Mammalia; order Chiroptera; family Vespertilionidae; genus Myotis; species Myotis lucifugus. The sequence goes on along the minus strand of NW_005871779.1, from coordinate 206,726 downwards.
TCCAAGATGATATAGCTAGCTGTGTGCCTTTACAGATTGTTCCTTGAACACTATGACGCGCTACTGAGAATTCTTTGCAAATGTTTTAATGGCTACATAACCTCCCACAGCATGAATGTGCCATGAACTTATTAAGCCCCCTTATTGAATGTCTAGGTTGGTTCAGTTATTCGTTAGTTTTAATAATGCCACGAGTTGTCACCTATTTCACTCCTTACAGCAAGACCTAGAGCAGTGATGGTGAACCTATGACACGCGAACTCATTTTTTTGGTTGACTTTTCTTTGTTAAATGGTATTTAAATATATAAAACAAATATCAAAAACATAAGTCTTTGTTTTACTATGGTTGCAAATATCAAAAAATTTCTATAGGTGACACGGCACCAGAGTTAAGTTAGGGTTTTTCAAAATGCTGACACGCCGAGCTCAAAAGGTTTGCCATCACTGACCTAGAGTTAGACCCTCCCTCCCTTCACAGACCAGGTTAAGTGTGTGCCCTGCCCGGCTACACTGGAGCCAGGTTCCTTCCTGACACCAGAGCCCTCACCTGAGCTTGTCCACGTCCACCACCACCAGATGGTACGGATGTTTCACACCCTCCTGAGCCATGTTTATTATTCATGACCATAATCCTCCCCCACCCCAGCCCAGCCCTCAACAGCTCCTGAAACAAGCTGGCTGGAAGCCCTCAACAGACCAAAAGGAACTGGACAATGGTGGTCTTGGTCTTCGAAGGCATTACCTCTGTGACATTAAGAGTCCTGGGGGAGCCCGGGCCAGCGTGGCTCAGTGGTTGAGCATCGACCTATGAACCAGGAGGTCACAGTTTGATTCCCAGTCAGGGCAATGCCCAGTGTGGGGTGTGCAGGAGGCAGCCAATCAATGATCCTCTCTCAACACTGATGTTTCTCTCTCTCCCTTCCTCTCTAAAATCAATAAAAATAAGTTAAAAATAATCCTGGGGGAAATCATCCTGGCAGCCAACTAATAGGGCCTACTTATTAAATAGGCATTACAAACACTCTCAAGCTGTTAAGAAACGCGATTGATTAAAGACCTCAAGTTCGCTGCCTGATTTATTTTCTGCCCAGAGTCACATGTGACGATCTCTAGCTAATAATTAACAGTGTCGACATTACAACAGCCTAGTAATTGGGTTAGTTATCACAGCTCATTTACACACACCAAAAATCCTGCTCGCTTTTTTTTTTTTTTCTGTTTAGCCATTTCATATAGAAGGAGGACACAAACAAACCCTCCCCCTTCAGATCATGGCGATGTTACTCTATCCCATAAGCATAGCCACTAAAATCTACTGGGAGAAAATGTGGCAGTCAAATGGGGAAGAATCCTGCTCAGTCTTGACCTGCCCCTGAGCCAGGTTCACAGGAAATCAGCTCAAAAAGAGACACTGTAAAGAGCAGCTGAGTGCGGCGCCTGAGGAGAACCTCAGCCACTCTCCGAGCTGCTCCCCAAGTGGGAGAACAGAGCTGCTGACCTCCCACCAGCGCGCCCCTTCATTCGCTCATTCGCTCTATCTGCCCCATATCAAACCACACGAGACGGGAAGTCAGCCGCGTTGAACCAGACCAAGTCTTTGGCCAAAAGACTTACTCCTTTTGCCAAAAGGATGGCAGAGTGGGCGAGGAAGACCTTTCTCCTATCGCTTCCAAGTCCAACCCAATGACTGGGGACAGTGAGCGAAGATGTGATGAGTGTGGAGAGACTGTGGTGGCGCACCACACTGGACCCTCCAGGCAGAACCAGCACAGACTGCGATAGACCCCACCCCTATGCCCCGAGGCCTGCTGGTCCCAGCCTGCAGCAAGCATGCAAGGCATCTTCCTCTTATCTGGGCGGGTGACTCTGTGCCCTATCCATCCTGCCGTCCTGCCCAGCCCCTTAGCACCTGCCCCGTGGCGGGAGGATGCCACGGCCCCTGGGGAAGAATGTGCACCTGGCGTGTGCACTCCCTTAACAACCCTGATGTAAAGATGGAGTTGTTGCCTCTTCCAAGGCCTCTCAGCCCTGGGAAGCTTCACTAACACGGAGAACTGGGAGTGCACTGGGTGCCCCACTTTTTTACACCAACAATCTCCCTTTTACCATATTCTTTCCTCCAGGATCCCCCACGTTTACTGAAAAGAGGAAACAGACAAGCCCCCCATCTACTTCCTTCTTCCCGAGGGGTTGCACTCCCCCGTTTGGGAAACAATGAGCAGAGAGGCCCCCCCCCCCGCCCCCCATGAGCACCAGTTACAGGCTAATTCACCCAAGCAGCACACTCCTCACTGAGTTCTGAGGATCAGAGACCGACGAGCACCCCCAAGACCAACGACCCCCCCGAACTCCGGCCTGCTGCCTGCTTGCTTGCGAGAAGGAATTCTGAGCCTCCCCACTGCTGGGATGCATTTAGAACGTACTTGCTCCTTTCAAAGCTCACCCAACTCTTAAATTCAGAAAATCACCTGATTTGCCAACTAAAACACAACTTTAATTTTGTATGAATGACCTCAAACTCTGGGCCCAAGCTGTGAGACACACTCGGGTGAGAATGGGCTTCTTGGGTCCCATGCAGCCTCCCCCCACGTCCCGTA